>NC_056733.1:628126624-628426624 GCF_019279795.1 Protopterus annectens
ACTGTAAATTTGTTCTATATTCAGTCATAGAACCATTTAAAAATAGTCTGAAGAAAATCTCACAAGATGTTACTTCTAACAGAAGACTAAAATCCTAGGGTATTACAGGGGTGTGTTTTTTTTCACTTCACAGCTTTGGGGGACAGGGTTTAATTATGACCCTCCAGTCACGGTATGGTTTGTATCTCTGCTTTTCATATTCCTGCAGGGTATTGGTTTCCCATCCAAAACATCCTGGTTGATTTGCTAATCTAAATTGTCCATATATCCATGCAGTATTTAGGTTACTCTTGCTTGTAGTCTGGCTAATGACTCACAAGAATCCAGGAAACAACATAGCTATTTGGTTAGAAAACGAAAATTGAATAAAGAGGATGGAGTTGTAGAGAATCCAGTGAAACTGGATTTGAAGCTAATTTCTCCCTCTTGTATAACTGAAACAAAGTTATAATCTTATTATTGTTGTATCAACTAAATAAAAAGCAAGTTCATTCTGATAAAAGAATTGTGCAGACCTGAAAAAGTACTTCATTGGATGCTTACCCAGTAGGTCGATCAGCCATGTTGTTAACGACTGTGCTTCCAAGAAATATGAACTGCATGTCTAAGAGACTCTAAGTGTTTGAAAGCTGTTGAACTGTAGGTTATGATGGCAGGTAAGAATTGCTTGGCTAGTTAATTTATTCATTTTCTTATCTGCAAGATCTATTAACCCACCAGCACTTGATCTACCATTGAAGATCGTACTGCCACCTCACAGACCATTGCAATATTAATCAAGTATAATTTGACTGTGAATGCTTTTTTGTAATCTCCAATCATCAATCAGTCATCAACCCCTTTTTTAATCATTTTCGACATGGGGTCATGTTGTTATGTCAATTGTCACCATCTCTCCCTCTTCAATTCCACTATCCTGCCTTATTCGACACTTATGTTTGACTTTCACAGGTCTTCTGTCACACAATCCATCCACCTGTTTGCTGGATCTTCTTGTTTCCTCTTGCCTTCTTCCAGGTTGTTCCAAATCTTCTTCACCAGATTGTCTTCTCTTTTCCTGCACATGTTCCTGAACCACCATAATCTGTTCTCTTAGACCTTTTCAGCAACTGGAGCTACTTTGGCTTCTGATCATATGTCCTTATTTCTGTGTCATTCTCGCAGTGTGCATCCTACCACATCCATGTCAGGCACTTCATCTCCATCACCTCTGGCTTCCCCAGCTGCTCTGCCTTTACTGCCTAGGTTACTGTAGGTTTCTGTACTTTACAGTAGTACTGGTCACACCACTATTTTGTACACCTTATTTTTCAGCTTCTTTGGCAATCTGTCATACGCACCCCTGACACTCTGTGCCACTTGGCTGCAGCCCCTCTTATTCTAGGTTTGACCTCTTCATTCAGACTTCCCTTCTCCTCAACCACCCCTTCCAGATACTTGAAGTTGTTAACCTGTTCACCTGTTTTCCTTTCTTTCTCATTTTTCAACATTTTCTGATTTCCCCCATTTGCTGCCATTACGGCTGTTTATCTGTACTCAGTTTAATCTCATGTGCCTTTGGTTCTGCATTCCATTCACCTAACCTTTGCTGAAGTTCTTGCTCAGAATCTGCCTGTAATGTTATATCATCTGCATACACCAGTTTTGTTGATCTGTCCCATCCAACCCATTTGCTAATGGTGTCCATCACCAGTATGAACAACAGTGGGCTCAGAGATGACCCTGGTGCACACCCACTCCCACTGGGAACCCCTCTATGAAACTGAACAATGTTCATACTTCAAGAAACGACTGCAGACTTGTCTCACACCTTGTGTAACTTTTGTAAAATTAAAAGGAAAACCACAAGTAACGGTGAAGCACTGTGTCACACAAAAAATACTTTAATCCACTGGTTTAAAGGGGCAGTTAGTAAGACTTAAGAGACTTACAAGTGACAAAGCACAGTTAGATCTGTTAGTGCAGGAACTGCATTTTAGATTTAAAAACAGAGGGTATCCTTCAAAAATTGTGCATGACATTATTAGTACAAACGAAAAGGAGGGACTGAGAGGAAACACCCAAGACAAGAAGGATTGGGTTACATCAGTGTTGCTAACCTTTAACATAGACAGCAAAGAAATCAAAAATATAGTGTCCAACAACTGGAGAATATTAATTTCTAACAGTGATCTTCAGATGGTAGTAGGAGAAGCCCCCATTTTTGTTAACACAAGAGCAAGGAATTTCAAAGAAATATTAGAAAGTAGACCAAGAAAAAAGCCCCAAGTTAACACAGGTACTTTCAAATGCAAAAGCTGCAATTTTTGTAAATACATATCAGAGGGACCAGAATTTGATATTGTAACCCAGAACAAGAGGTGGCATGTTCCAGGCATTTTTAGTTGTAAATCTACCTTTGTGGTATACATGGCAAAATGCTCCACCTGTTTTTCGTTTTATATTGGGAAGACCAATAGGCAACTTAAAAACAGGATGTATGAACATTATTATGCCATTAGAAAGAGAAATATGGACAATGCTCTTTATAAGCACACTTTAAACTGTGTGGGTAACAATGACAGTGTTAAGTTTCTTTTCACAGTTATAGATCATGTTCCAGTGGATTTTAATGGAGACAGAGATGGGGAACTAGATTTTAGAGAGTTCAAATGGCAGGTTCTTTTGGATGCATGCAGGGCACCAGGGCTTAAAAATGATGTCAACTATAAAGCTGTGTTGAAAAGAAAAGCCTATTATAATAAATGTAAATAGCTTATATGCTTGCTAAAAATGAATGCATTATTTAGGATGTATTTTACACACATATATATATATTTTTTATATTAAGTTTTAAAAAAACTGAGATCTGATTGGTTTGATGTTTACTGATGATGCTATAAAAATGGGACAGTTTTTTAACAGTTTGTTCTGATGAAGGCCTAATTTTTGGGCCGAAAGAGCTAAACCAGTGGATTAAAGTCTTTTTTCTGTGACACAGTGCTTCACCGTTACTTGTGGTTTTCCTTTTAATGTTCATACTTCAGTCACTGGGCCCTTGTACATAGCTTGTACTAATTCCACCATTGTTTCTAGGACTTCTAACCACGGCAGGACTGCCCAAATTGGCTTTCTTGGGACATTGTCATGTGTTTTCTCCAAGTCTGGGAATACCCAGTTGACTTTTTCATCACGTCTAGCTTCTTCTCAAGTATTTGTCTCACTGCAAACATTAGTTCAGTTGTGCTGCATCCTGATTTGAATCCAAACTGCTTATCAATTATCTTACTTTGTACTGCTCTGTGTATTTGTGTATCAGTTACCCTCTCCAGATGTTTCATGCAGTGTGATAGGGGTTTGATACCACTATACTGCCCAAAGTTGTGAATGTTACCTTTGTTTTTGAACACTGTCACTAGTATGTTTATTCTTCAGTTATCTGGGATAGGTCTTTCTCTCCATATTGCTATGACTACATGTAGGAGCCATTTCTGCCCTATCTCACCCAACACCTTGATCATATCTGCAGTGACCTAATCCGAGCCTGCTGCTTTCCCCTGTCTTGATTTTCCTTAGTGTTGTTTTTACTTCTTCTATGGTCGGATCCTCCTCTTCTCTCTCCATAGCTTCTGTGGAGTTTTCTTCATTCAGATGTATTCCTTCCATCTGCCTTTGCTGTCTTGTGGACTGGTGAGCAGGTTGTTGCTGGCATCCCTTATGAAGGGTATCCAAATATCTTCTTTATCTTTCTTGTCTTTGTCTTGCAAATTGATAGAGTTTATTTGTGCCATCTACTTAGTCACTTTCCTCTGATGCCTTGTTCTTTGCTATTGCAACTACTTCTTAGCCTTTTTGGTAGCCAATCAGTATTCCTTCCTAGCCTGGTCTCTCTTTTCTGTCTCCCATTTTTTCCTGCACTTTTTCTTTCTTTTGATGACTTCCTGGACTTTTGCATTCTACCACCAGCTTACCTTATGTACCTTATTTCAATACCTGACTCGGCCACATAACTGTTGTATAGCCCTTACACAGCTGTTTTGAGGCACTGCCATTCTTCTTCATCTCCAAGTATTTCTTCTTCTTTTTGAGGTGCTAGAGCCCTGAGTAATTCCTTAAACTGTTCTTTCTCTCCCGTCAACTTCCAGGTCTTTAGCCTGGTTCTGCTGACCTTAGAGCCTTCTCTGATCACTGCTTGCTGCTGAATGTGGCAACCAGTGGCTTATGCTGGGGGCTGACTGTTTAACTAGAGATGAGTTTGCAATCACTGATTCTACCCCAGTGCCCTTTCCTTACTAGGATGAAGTCTACCTGAGTTGCATGTTGGCCACTTTTGTATATGATCTTGTGACTGTCTCTCTTTCTGAACCTTGTGTTGGCTACCATCGAGCCATTTGCCAGACAGAAGTCTAGAATGGTCTTGCCTACTTTATTCCTGTTTCCCCACCCATGTGGACCTAGGCCGTCCTCATATCATGTTCTGTCTGTCCTTATATGTGTATTCAGGTCACCCATTATCAACACCAACTCATGTTGTCCAGCTTTATCTAGTAGGTCTTGCAACTGCTGTCTAAATGCACTATTTTCCTCACTATTGCAACCCTGCCATGGGGCATAAACTAAGATTATGAATACTTATTTGTCATAAAACTACATGTAATCTGATAGCCATGTATCTGTCACTAATTCTGATGATATTACGTACTATCTTCTGAAGTTTCTCCTTCACAACAAATCCCACTACATTTCTAGCATGTCCTACTCCTGAGTAGTAAACTCTGGATCTCAAGCTAAGTGGCTTTGCTCACTACCATTCCACCTTGTCTCCTGGATACATAGGATGTCCAGCCTCCTCCTTATCATCATGTCATCCACTTCCAAGCCTCATCATATCACTGAACCTAAGCTGATTGTGGCAATTCTTACTTCATGTTTGATAGGTGGATTGATTTTACATCCAGCTTTAGTTCTGTTGCTGCACTGCCCTTCCACCTTGTCTCCTGGATACACAGGATCATAGGATCATAGGAGGTTACTAGGCTATTGGTCCTGAGGCCCTTATATACCTAACCAAGAGTTTAGCCCATGTTTAGACAAGTCAGCACCCAGAGCCCCTGTCCAGCAGGGACACAGGTGGAATCCCAGGGGTGTATTTTCTGTTTCTCATCCAGTTATCCGGGTTGTATTTAAAAAAGGGATAATGAGGTACTCTGCTTGACGTGGAGAGGGAGTCTGTTCCACAGATGGGGGCGTCTCTGGGACACAAATATGTCCTGCCAACAAGTCTTGTTGATATCACAGACCAGGTTAAGGTCACGTGTACGGGTTGCTCGAGTGGAGCTTGACTTGCGGATATGCAGCAGCAGACATAGGATGTACAGCCTCCTTCTTACCATCATGTTGTCCACTTCCAAGCCTCATCCTGTCAGTGAACCTAAGCTGAGTGTGGCAATTCTTAGTTCATGTTTGGTAAGTGGATTGATTTTATGTCCATCTTTCACTCAACAGAGCTATCTAAGGTAACCCAAGTTGGGCAACTGGACACTGGCTGGCCAGTAGCTTATTGACCCAGGGCTGCTGGAATTTATGGCAGGCATAAACTGGCTAATAGGGGACATACACCCCTTCCACCATTAGTATGGTTCCCTGAAGTAGGCCGGATCTTCATCCTACTTATCACCAGCAAATGCAAATACCCATGCCCATTTTGGTGACATTAGTCTACATGACCGGATCACCTAGAGCCATATTTTTACACCATTTACTATCTAGCCCTGCCACAGTATACTGTCTTGAAGATACTGTGCCCCACACTAGATGCCCATAATGGTTAGTCTGTACAGCTCTTCCCCCTATAGGGCACCATCTAGAGTCCGTGCTGCTGCCTACAGCTCTTTTCTTAGGTGAATTTGAGATGGAAACACTCAGCATATTTTAGTTTTTTATTCGAATTTGGGAAGAAACCCATAGAGACGCATGGAAAACATGCAAACTCCAAACAGGTATTGGTTGGATGTCTCTGATATAGGGCTTTATTCCCACGCCCTTGATCTCTAAATGTTATGCCTCCAAGTTTGCAGTAGCTCAGAAAAAAGAGAATAAATATAGTTTTCCTTTATCCATGTTGGAGGTTGTATTTGTAGAGATTGAAGTGTTGAGGATGCACTCCTACTTCAGGGGCCCAGTTGGGTGCTGCCCCCTGCAAAAACACATCAAAGTCTGATCTATTTGTTATAAGTTTTTAAAAACTGCCATGTGGGGAGGTGGAATCATGTGCATGGTAGACTGGGCACTGGGTTGTTATGCCTTGCTACTTCAGAGTAATTACACTGTGGCTTCAGGTGAAGAGAGAGGGCCATTTTGTTGCCATTCTCTGAACTGCCACTGACTTGTCTATATCCTTATGAAAAAGTTGTCTTTAGAAATAATACACAGTACTCTAGACAAGGGTCTGACCAACTGTTTACAAAGATGGATAACCATTTCTTTTCAGTCATTTATTTATCCATGCTTTGCTGACCAGGCTAGTCGTACTAGACAAGCACATTCTTTTCAGGGGAGACCCAGTAGTATTGACTAGGGGGAATTTGACTTAGGCACTGGGAAGCTTCACCTACTCTATTTGATAATGCTTTGGGATCTTTTAAATCCACCTGAGATACCACCAGCCCAGGTAGATGGGACCTTGGTTCAATATCTCATCTAAAGATGGCACCACACTCAGTAATGCTGCACTGCAGTGTTATTACTGAAAATGACTCTGAGTTTCTGGGGTGTGAATACAACCTTCAGCCTTATGATCTTCCAGAACTAAAGGTGAGTGTGCAACCCGCTGAATCACTGATACCGCTATTTCTTGCTATGTGCCATGTTTTCTACAGGTGCTGCCCCTTCACAGGCATTCCAGTATCGTTCTGGTCTTATTTATTGTTTTGCTAACTGATTGCTTATTTTAGATCATGATATGAATACTATTGGATTACCTTTTTACCTTTATTGCTGCTCTTGTCCCCCACTAGTTACATATCCTTCCATTATTACTTCCCAGATTCACTTTTTTATTACATTGACATTAAACTGTCATGTTTTAGACTAGTTTTCTGCCCACTTGTATGCATCTTCATGTGTAACAGGTATGTTGTATATGTTTTGTGCCTTCATCTGAAAATGTACACCTTTCCTTCCAGATGTCCTGCATTCTGTGTTGTTATGGCTGTTTAGAACTACTGGCCCCTGCAGAACGTCATTTGTGTATATCTTTTTTTTCAAATGAAGCTATGAAGTGAACTTTGCTTACTCAGAATAAAGGTGTGTCTTTCCTCACTGTAGCTTGAAAGTAGCAGCTTCCTTTTACTAGATTTGTACTGAGGAAGAGAAACAGGTATTCTGTGTAAATCCATGAGATGATGGTCCAAAGTTTTACAATCTATTTTCTTTGTAAATTATGATGCAGTACTGCCAAAACAGTAAGGACTGCAACCTAAGGTGGTGGTAGTGGAAATTCTTCTTTTATCTCATTGAACTCAGTTCAGTAATACCTCTGACCATTCTTTTACTACATTCATTATCTTTGACTTGACTTATTACAAGCCTATCTGCTTTTATCACTAACAGTTTCAATGATGCTATCTTAAATGTCATGCTGAGGTCTAAGTATCTCATACTTAAAACACTTTCTGAAGTAATAGTTGGTTACCCAATCAAAAAATCCCAATTAGATTTGTTTGGCATGACATCCTTGCTGTAAATCTGTCCTGCATTAGGTCCATTGTCTTGCTGCCTTTGATATATTCCCAAGTTCTTTCCTTCATCAGTGATTAAATAATATTATTTTTAACCGAAGTCAAACTACATATTCATACTTTTCATCCGATGTCTAACTTTCAGCCTTGTCAAGGAGAATATCTGCCCTTTTCTGGTCTTCAGGAACCTTATTACCCCCACCCCCCCATTTATTATTATAATAATTTATTATGCCCAGTCTGGCAGTTATAGTGAAGGATTAAGGAGCTATTAACAAGCTGCATCCTGTGGTCCAGCGGTCCAGGGGTGCGAAGTTTGATTCCCTCAGCCTCCTTTGCCTAACTGTGTGATTCTGAGAAAGTCACTTAACCAGACACTGCTCCCAAGCAGAGTCTGAAAAAGGGCCATGGAGATCAGTGCTCTACCCTAAAAAACAAATACAAATAAAATAAATAAAATACAATAAAATATTGAAAAAGTAGCTTAGTGCTTTTTACTTATTCATTATAAGAATCGTTGTTGTAGTTCAGACTGGAAATGGATGTCATTTTTTGCTAGATCTTTCTAGCAGTCAAATGTATCCAATGACAGGTAGTTTCATTCTTGCATTGTGACCATTAGAACATTGCTCAGCTACAAAAGAGCACACTGTGTGCTTTCTTATATTATTTGCCTCATACTGAATGGTCACTTTTCTTACCTTTACTAGTATCTTCAGTTATTTCAGGACTATTTCTTTAGCAAAGTACAATTTGTATTCATAGTAATCTGTTAACAGTAAGCAGTAATTTTATTATTTTTGTGTGATAAGTGATGTTCCTTGAGAAAGTCACTGAAGAAGTGTTCTTTTAGCTATTCGCTTTTGAATTCTCACACACAGCCATGGGGTCATGCATACCTAAAGTTTGTAGTTGGGATTTTAATACCTGCTTTGGGCCCAACTACTTAAGAAGTTGTGATATGCAACATGCGTACCTGAAGACACAGCCCTTCCTTGGAGGATGTTAAAGCACAATAATTGAATGTCCTTCTGGATAAGTCCCTTATTTTGGTACACTATTCAAGAGAATCCTGGCACAACTGGAAGAGAAAGGAAAAGCTTTGAAGGAAAAAAAATAACTGTTTCACACACCAGTCAAGAGGTACTTTAGGAACTGCAGAGACTTGCTGCTTTTATGACCGCTACAACAAAAAGCAGCACTGTTGTAACAAAAATGGTTCCAAAAGTAAACAGCATTGCCTGCAGGGGTCAAAGACAGCAGCAGCAGTGCACTGTGTGTCGGCAGCAACATTGCACTCCGGAACTGCAACAGCAACATTGCACCCTGTGTCATCAGCAGCAACATTGTGCTTCATTTCAGCAACAACAGTCTGCTTCATATCAGCAGCAACAGCATTGTGCTTCTTGTCAATGGCAAATTACTCCATGCCATTTGCAACATTGTGCCTCATTTTAGTGGCAACATTGCACTCCATGTCATTGGCAACAGTATACTCTCTGTCAGCGGCAACAGTGCATTCCACGTCAGCAGCAGCACTGTGCTCCATGTCAGCCGGCCCCAACACTGAGCTCTGTGTCAGCAACAGGAACATTGCACTCCATGTCAGCAACAGCAACATAACACTTCGTGTCTGCAATAGCAGCACTCTCCTTTGTGTCAGCAGCAACGTTGCGCTTTGTGTCAACTGCAACAGTGGGCTCCATGTCAGTAGCCACTGTGTACTCCATGTCAGCAACCACAATGTGCTGTATGTTAGCAATAACACTGTGCCCCATGTCAACAGCAAAAGCACACTCGATGTCATCAGTAGACGTGTGTTTTAGTTTGGCAGCAATATAGTGTTCCATACCATCAACATAGTTCTTTCCACACCCAGCAGTAAGTGTCATGTCTAGCATCTGTTGACTACATCCCCTCATGCAGTACACACAGGAGCCAGTTCAGTGTACTAGGAACAGACAACAACAAATCAATAAAGGAAACAGTGTTAAGGGGGTACTGCATACAGTTTTGTACTGTTCAAACTACAGATTTCATTCCTTCTACACCAAATAATCAGTCTTTGCAGCTTTATTTTCTGAAAATTCAGACTCTGAAAATCTATTATAGGTTCATAGAACATAAACTTTTATTGGAACTTATTTCTAATTTCAAAGAAAGTAAAACAATGGAAACCCATTCTAGATATCTCAAGTGTGAACATGTTTCTAAAAACAAATAGGTTCCACTTATGTATATCTTACAGTCTGTCCTTCTTGTCCTGTAACAGATTTTTTTCTGGTGACTCTGGGCATGCATGGCACTTCACACCTGGAAAGAGAGGAGTTTTCTTAGGCTCTGGATGGAGAGCCTCAACTTTTGGTCTTTCCAGTGTGCCTGCTGTCTTTATGAAATGTCTAACCTGGTGTTTGTAAATCTGCAGTTTAGTAGAGTTCATATTAATCCTAACCAGGACAAGCTGCCGGACTCAAGCAAACTCTTCAGACTTGCTCAGCACATCCCTTCAGCAGATTCTCCTATGTTTTTAGGACTGTACATTGTCTAAAACCTACAGACATCTGCATACATTCCTTTTCAGACAAAGATGTTGCTGGAAGAAGACAGAGTAGTGGACTTAAAAACTGGGTTCAAGTGATGGAATTTTTCAGTCAAATTATGAGGAAAGTCAGCTGATGTCAGATTGTTTCTGAAAGTACTGAGTTTAATGTGTTTTTCTACCCTGATAGTTCCATTTGCAAGATTTCATGACAAAGTTCCAGTGGTATGTGAAAAATGTACTGAACCAGAGCGACTAGTAACTTGAATTTACTTCTCTGCCTTCTCCTTTCGGAGTTCCACTGGTATATTCTACCGCCTCTTCTAAATCAAAAACTAACTACAGATGCTTTGGATTCTGCATTGGGGTGCTCTTTTGGAAAGACTAAAAATACAGGAGCTCTTGTCCCTGTCCCAGAGAGGGGGAATACATAAATATTAAAGAAATTACATATTTTACTCTGGTTCTAAATCTTTCCAGTTTGTTCTTTCACCAGAGTCTGTATAGCATACACATACTATCTACAGCACAAAGCACCTCAACTAAATCAACATATGGCAAGGATGTTAAGAAAACACTGCCTAAATCTTCCATATTAGGACTAAGAAACATTGTCCATGAGTTTAGACAGTAATGCACCCACTTTCATAAGACTGAATAAGAATAAGGTGATAACTGTCTTTTTAGAGCCAGGATGTAGGATGTGACAAAGGGACCTAGAGCCCCACCATCCTGGCAAATATGATTATTGCTTAGTAGATCTCTAAGAGGCGTAAATGACCTTACGTGCTCTGCCCAGAGGAAATGCAGAAGTATATGTCTGATCCTGCTATTCATGTGTCCAGGTCTGGAAAGTCACTGTTCTTGAATAGTATTTTGCCATCATCCAGAATAGTGCTGACATCCAAATCATCATGATCATCATCAGCCCCCTTTTTCTATTTTCTACATGTGGTTTGGTATCATGTTAATCGTCGCTATCTCTCTCGATTCAATGCCACACTCCTGCTTTCTTCTATACTCATACCTTACGGTCGCAGATCTTCTTTCACACAGTTCATCCACCTCTTTGCTGGACATCCTTATTTCCTTTTACCTTCTTATCTGTCCCAAGTCTTCTTCACCAGATTGTCATCTTTTTTGCATGTGTCTGAACCGCTGTAATCTGTTCTTTTCGATCTTTTCTGCAATTGGAGCTACTTTGGCTTCTGCTCTTTTGTCATCATTTCTTTGTTTGTCCCACAGTGTGCATCCTACCACCATTCTCAGGCACTTCATTTCCATCACCTCTAGCTTCTTCATCTACTCTGCCTTTACTTCCCAGGTTTCTGTACCATACAGTAGTACTGGTCGCACCACTGTCTTGTACACCTTACTTTTCAGCTTCTTTGGCATTCTTCTGTTATAGATTGCACCTGAGACTCTTTGCCAGTTGGCTGCAGCCCCTCTGATTCTAGCTTTGACTTCTTTATTCAGACTTCCCTTCTCCTCAGAAACCCCTCCCAGATACTTGAAGCTATTTACCTGTTCCACTATCTTCCCTTCTATCTTAATTGTCAGCTTCTTCTGATTTCCCCAGTTTGTTCCCATTACCACAGTCTTATCTGTGCTTAGTTTCATCCCACGTGCCTTCAGTTATGCATTCCATTTCCCTATCCTTTGCTGAAATTATTGCTCAGAGTCTGCCTGTAATGTCACAGTGTCTGCATACAGCAACTCTGTTGATCTGTATCCTCTGACCTGTTTGCTAATGTAGTCCATCACCAGTGTGAACAGCAGTGGGCTCAGAGCTGAACCCTGGTGCACACCCACTCCCAATAAGAACCCCTTTGTGAAACCAAACACTGTTCATACTTGAGTCACTGGGTCCTTGTACATAGCCTGCACTAATTCTGCCAATGTTTCTGGAACTTTGAACCACCTCAGCACTGCCCAAATCAGCTTTCTTAGGACCTTGTCATATGCTTTCTCCAAGTCTAGGAATGTCCAGTTGGACTCTTTCCTCATCTCTAGCTTCTTCTTAACTGTCTCACTGCAAACATTGGGGCAGTTGTGCTGCATCCTGATCTGAATCCAAACTGCTCATCTCCTATCTTGCATTCTACTACTCTGCAAATCCATTTATCAATCACCCTCTCCAGAACTTTCATGTGATGTGACAGAAGTTTGATGCCTCTGTACTGCCCACAATTGTACATGTCCCCTTTATTCTTGTACACTGGCATGATTATGCTTATTCTCCAGTCATCTGGGATATACCTTTCTCTCCACACTGCTATGAGTACCCTCAGGAGCCATTTCTCTCCTATCTCACCCAGCATCTTTATTATATCTGCTGTGACCTCATCTGAGCCTGCTGCTTTCCCTGACTTCATTTCCTTAGTGCTATTCTTCTTCTAGGGTGGGCTCCTTTTCTTCTCTCATCATAGGCCGTGTCTGGGGCAGTACAGCTTCTGTGAGTTTTCTTCATTCAGAAGCTGCTGGAAATACTCTTCCATCTGCCTTTGATGTTCTGTGGACTCATGAGCAGATTGTTGCTGTCATCCCTTATGAAGGGGTATCTCACTATCTTCTTTATCTTTCTGTCTTTGCCTTGCAACCTTATATAGTTACCCTGTGCCATCTGCTGAGTCACTTTCCAAAAGTTGGTAGAGTGCCTCTAATGCCATGTTTTTTGCAACTCCTTTCTTAGCTTGTTAGCCAACCATTATTCCTTCCTGTCTTGGTCAGTCTTTTCTATCTCCCACTTTTCCTGCACTTCTCAATTCTTTTGATGACTTCCTGGACTTCTGCATTCCATCACCAGCTTTCTTTATGTACCTTATTTCCATATCTGGCTTGGCCACATAACAGTTCTGCAGTCCTCACACATGCTGTTTTAAGGTACTGCCATTCTTCAACTCCACCTATTTCCTCCTCTTCTTGGGGTGCTAGAGTCCTGAGTAATTCCTTGAACTGTTGCACTTTCTGTCCAGTCAACTTCCAGGTCTTCATCCCAGCTTCTGTTGACCTTAGAGCCTTCTCTGACCACTGCTTGCAGCTGATTATGGCAAATAGTGGTTTAATCCATGGGCTGACTCTTTCACTGGGGATGGCATTGCAATCACTGATTCTAATCCAGTGCCCTACTAAGAGGAAGTCTACCTGAGTTGCATGTTGGCCACTCTTGCATGTGATCTTGTGACTGTCTTTCTTTCTGAACCATGTGTTAGCTACTATCAAGCCATTTGCCAGACCAAAGTCTAGAATGGCCTCTCCCTATTTATTCCTGTTGTCCCTCCGTGTGGACCCAGGCAGTCCTCATACCCTGTTCTGTCTGTCTGTTCCAATATGTGCATTCAAGTCACCCATTCTCAACACCTATTCATGTTGTCATGCTTTATCTAGTAGGTCCTGCAACTGCTGTCTGAATGCATTCTTTTTCTCACTGTCACAAACTTGCTGTGGGGCATAGGCTGAGATTATGAATACTGCCCTATCAGTACACTGGAGTCTGACTGCCATGAGTCTGTCTCTACTTTTGATGATATCCCTCACTGCCTTCTGAAGCCTCTCTCTCACTACAATTCCCACACCATATCTAGCCTGGCCTTCTCCTGAGTAGTAGATTCTGGATCCCAAGCTAAGTGACTTTGCTGGACTGCCCTTCCATCTTGTCTCTTGGATAGGATGTCCAGCCTGGTCCATATCATCATGTCATTCACTTCCAAGCTGCATCCTATCATTGAACATACATTAAGTGTAGCAATTCTCAGTTCATGTATGGCAGGTTGATTGGTTTTACATCCAGCTTTTGCTCTCAACAGATCTATCCTAGGTAACCCAGGCAGGGAACCATCAAAAAAGTAGCTTATTGACCAAGGGCTGCTGGGATTTTATGGCGGACACATTGGCCAATAGGGACACGTGCACTCCTACCAATTGGTAGTATGGGTCCATGGTGTAGGTCAGAGTAGGCTGGATCCTCAACCTACTTATCATCAGTAACTACCCATGACCATTTTTGCAACATTAGTCAATGTGACCGAATCACCTAGAGTCAGATTTTACACCATCAAGTGGCTAGCTCTGCCACAGCATGTAGTCTGTTATCTGTGTTCTCCTATTTTGAGGATACTGTGCACAGCAGTAGATGCCAAAAACAGTTAGTCTGTACAACTCTTCATCTCTGTAAAGCACCATGTAGAGTCTGTGCTGCTGCCCAGAGCTCCATTCATTGGTGAGTTTGAGATAGAAACACTCAGAATGTTTTATGGAGGTGGGAGGAACCCCGCAGAGACACAAGGAGAACATGTAAACACCAAACAGGCATTGGCCAGAAGTCAGGATCGAACCTTGTACTTTGTGCATGGGAGATTAAGTCCTTAACCATTATGCCAACTGACCTAAACAGAACATACTAGAGAGATAGATGTGTGTCTCAGAGACTGCCCCTCCTATGGAACAGGCATGTAAATCTGTATATAAATCCATATGCTATACAGTTGGTAGCTAACTGGTTGTCTGACAGAACTCATGTTGTTAGAGTCTCAATGCTGACATCCAAAAACAAGTAAATTAAACTTTAATGATTTACTATGTAGCTGGTGTCATTCGGCTTTCACATTCTGGCTAAAGCCTTTGCTGCCTCTGTAGTGCCTTTTTAGGCAGTGTCTGTCTGCTGGCTATTCCAGCACATCTAGGCCTGGCCAAGGGCTTTGATACAATTCCTCTTGCAGGCATTATTGACAGGCTTGTAAATCTTTATATAAATCCATATGCTGTGCATTGGGTAACTAACTGGTTGTCTGATGAGTCTCAGGTGGCACTTCTGAAAACAAGCAATTGCAAGTGTGGAACTGTACAGCTCAATGTTGGGACCTCTTCTGTTTGGCATTTATTTTTCAGACCTTCAAGCCAGCACTCCTGGTCTGTGGTTATCTAAGTTTGCAGATGACTGTAAATCCAATGTTATTCATTTTTCCAGTAGCTCACAATTGCTCCAAAATGGATTGGACTACATTAACAAGTGGTACAAGGACAATGGATTAAACTAAATTTGAAACAAATATTGTGTAGTTAATTTTGGTAAACAAAACAATTCCATATCACACAGGGACTGTCATAAGGGATTGAGGCACTCTTGTCAATGATTCCTTATATTTTGGCCATCTTGTATTCATTATAGATCAGAAATCCTTCTGTCTGGCACATCTGATTTCCAAAGGAATCCCCTCTAGATTTAGAGAAGTGCTAATTCCCCTTTATAGATTCATAGATTGTTACTAGGCTAACACATTTGGGGAGGGGACAAAGCCCTTTCTTAGCCTATCCAAGTTTTCCCAAAAGAATAATGATGTCCTGTTTCTGAATAGGACATTGAGAGCCAGGCATTTATAAGCTACCTCTGTCCATAAGGGACGTGGGTGCCAGGCCTGGTGTAAATTTCCTATTCCCCATCCACTGATCTACTGCTTGCTTAAACTGGGTAATGGATGAACTCAGCTTCTCATAGATGGGGAGCCTGATCCATAGGAGGGTCAGTCTCTGGAACATACATATATCTCTTCAGCATGTTCAGTTTAAGTCACAGACAAAATTCAAGTCCTTACACTGTATATTTCTGGTATAGTGTAACTTATGAATATGTAGGGTATTCATAAGTGTGGGGTTTGCAGATGTCTTGTAAGCCAAGCATGAATCACCCCTCAGCAATCTATAGGAGACTGAGTAGAGGCAAAGGGCTTTAAGACACTCTGCATAAGGTAGGTTTGTTACACCTAGCATTCTTTTTTTAAGGAACTTCTGAGATCACTGTAGTTGCCACATATGCCTGGTCAGGTACATACCAAAGGGAGCATTGTACTCTATGACTAGTCTGATAAGGGTAGAGTACAGTGTTATAATGACTTCTTTAGACCTAGATGCCATGTCCTTGTTTATAGGTTGCCCAGTATAAAAGGATTTCCTCACCACTGTGGCTACATGGTCGTGGAATGTAAGGCTACTGTCTACGTGTATACCCAGATTCTTGACCACTGGGTCAGCTCTTATGTTCGTATTATCAACATGGTAATTAGTTTGGATGGTTAACTTCCCAAAGGATACAATTATGCATTTCTTAACACTGAGTGTAAGACCGTGGCTTTGGCACCATTTGTTAATCAGAAATAGACCTTATTGAAGAATGCTAGTGCCTGCAAAGGAGTTGATGATAACTCCCAGCTTGCAGTCATCTGCAAACTTAGCCATAAACCTTCAACATTTGCTTCCATTTCAGAGAAATAGATTCCACAAAGAAGTGGGTCCAGCACAGAGATCTGGGATTCCACTAGTGACTGGCCTCTTGGTGGAGGTGACCTCACCTATTTTGACCCCTTGGGTCCTATCAGTCAGCCAGTGCTATCGAGTGGGTGATAAGAGTTTATACCTAAATTAGTGAGCTTGTCTATAATGCCTGAGTGGCATGCTGTATCAAAAGCCTTGGCCAGGTCGAGGTAAGCTGTGTGCACAGTCTTATCTTCATCCAGTGCTTTTGTAACCCTCTCATAAACATCCACTAGATTTAATAGGCATGACTTTCCTCTTAACAAAGCTGATCTATGATGGGTCCATCATTTGCAGGTTACCTATGTCCTCTTTTATCATGTCCATGATGATTCTTTCCACGGCCTTACATATGAGTCTGGTAAGACTTATGGGCCTGAAGTTACCTGGATCAGTGGTTGTACCTCCTTTGTGCAGGGGAATGACTGCAGCCATCTTTCATTCCTTGGGCACAAAACCTGATTGAAGGCTCCAGCTGAAAATTGATTCAAGTGAACCAGAGAGGTCATGTTTCATGCTATTTATTAAACATCCTGGGATGTTATCGGGACCCATCGATGCAGTGTTTTTGACCTTAGAAAGTGCATTGATGACTTCTTCCTAGTAATAGTCGAGGGGATTGTGGTATGAGGTATTTCCTTTGGACTGTCAGGGAGGGATCTGAGCTGAATCTGTCAGCCAGAAGGTCGGCAATGGTCTTTGTTTCTGTGTGGGTGATGCCATTTACAATACATTCTGTGCATTATTGTGTATTTCCCTTGAGGTTTTGGACATAGCTGTAGAAAGGTTTGTGGTTCTCCTTTGCCAGAGAAGCTAGTTTTCCTTCAAATGTAGCCTTTGAAGTATTAATTAACCCTGTTAGTTGCCTGTTTAGATTGTTCAGAGGGCTGTTAGTATGTATGTCTTTGCTCCTCCTCAAGGGGCACACACTCTATGCATTTTGATGACTGGGAATGATTTTAAGTGAATAGATCATCAGGTTAAACCTCACATTACAAGTCATTCACATTGCAAGTCAAAAGGCATTGGAAGACACATCAAGCTAAAGGATGCTGCCCTGTCAAAAGTGGAAACTGAAGAGAAACAACTTCCTGAATGTTACAAAGAAATTGGGCTTCCAGAGATGGATATCATTGTGTCCCATCTGAAGAGTCAGCTTCCTGTGTTCAGTTCCAGACTTCTCTTACTCTGGAAGTGGCAACAAATGGCTTCTCAGTTCCTTGGAATCAGTGCATTTTTAAAGCATTTACACCATAATCCAGTATTGTTGCTGCAGGACAGAGAGCTGCTATGTACATAACTGAGAGCAGTACACTGTGAGACATGCAGCCAGTGGTGGTAAGTTGCCATAACAGCCAGTTCCCCACTATGGTTGTGTGAGGAAATAACCAAGTATTCTATTACACTCTTTCTCTGATGGTGATGTCAGCTAACATGGGGAACACATGGCAGGGAGCAGTACAAACACCATGCAGCAACAGTAAATGGAGACATAAAGTGAAAGCACTAGGGACCCCTGTATTGGGCTATTTGTACCACCTTGAATGTGTCCCAGAGAAGCACAAGTACTGGGGCTACATTCTCAAGCAGCATTAGCTGTGTAAAGGTGGATACAAAACAACTGGTGAAGTTTGTGCCTCAGTGGGCACATCAACTCCAACAGTGACCACTGCAAAGGGTGATATAGAGTGATATCAGTGGCACAGGCACCCACTCATGTTATCCATGGATGTTCAATAAGGCAGAGATAGATGAGGTACATCACATGCCATGTCAAGCCTCTCTGTGCCACACAGTCACCCTGGTGCAACAGAGGACAAGAATGCAAGACATACACTATGCTGGCAGATATAACTCTAGAGGTGTATTGCCTGTTCTTCCAGCAGCAGTATAAGACCCTGGATAAGAAAGCTAGCACCCTTTTCCTAACCATAGCCACAAATTTGGAGAACCTGTGCACCTCCAACCTACTGCCAGTTGTCAGGATGTTCCCCACATGAGATGATGTGTGCCACCAGCTGTACACCCTTTGTCAAGCTACTAAAGCTGCATCCACTTGGAGAATCATCTCCCTTTTCTACTGCCTTATGATAGATGAAAGTAGAGTTCAGTGTGATGTGGAACCTGTTGAAGACAGATGCACTCTGAGAAGATGGCCATATGGACGAGGGTATTCCCCAAAACCATTAGGAAGGAATGTGTCTCTCATTTTTTCCAGATCGTCGGGCACAATCTAGAATGTTATAATCTGAGGTCACTGTACAGTATCGATGTCACCTTCTCCCTGCACATTCAGATGCTGATTATGGTGACTTTCTTTCCCATAGAGGATATTCTGACACCCTAGGAAATATGTATCCTACAAAGGGGTAACCAAGAGGCTGCTGTCTGCATACCTTCTATGCTTTTGTATTATCACTGAGCTGGCAGCAATGGATATGCTAAGGAGCAATAGACAGGTGAAAGCCTGGCATAGAATACCTCAATGTTCTGTTGAGCCACTCACACAACAGCATAGTCAAACTTCTGCAAGTCATTCAGGGTGAGAAAACTCCTAATGACAATCAACAGGAGACACTGCTACAAGAGACGCCAGTAACTCATAGGAAGAAGGCTGCTGTAACCAGGTAACATTTCCTATGAGCAGTGCTGCAGTGCATGGAGGAGTATAACACTGACCTTGACTTCCTTGTTGCTGTTGCACAACATTAAAAATTATAACCTTGTACTCCTGTTCAACTCACCAAGCACTCCCTGTATACCCTTCCCTTTATACTAATAAAACATTTCAAATTGTATGAATGGTGAAAAAGTTTTATGGCATTACATGGCATCTTTTCTCCCTACCTTGTTTCAGACCTTTTCCTTTTGTGCTGCAGGTCACTCAGTTACTGCCAGAGAGAATCTGCCTGTCAGGACAATACAATCCTCATCCACTTGTGCATTGTATGATCTTGAAAGGTGTGCTCGTAGCACGACCACTGTATACTCATGGCAGAACATCTTGTGACCTGTATGCCAGATTCTATTTCCACTAAAATTTCAAATTCCATAATGTTTGTTAAAGGTAAGAAAAGTCAGAAAAGGTATTTCTCCCAAACCTCAGGGTTGCTGGTGCAGCATGTTGGTAGATATCAGATTAATCCCATACAGTCATTTGTTTTCTGATGAGCACTTGTCCATTTTAGATGAGGCAAGAAGGCCAGAAACTAGAAAATCTTAACCTGTCCAACTGGACACAGTTTTCCTTTTGGTGTTAGAAAAGTTTTTGCAGTACCTTGTATCTTTATGTAATCATAGATTCATAGGTGGTTACTAGGCTATTGACCCAATGGTCTTTCTAAGCCTAGCCATGTGTGCTCAATATAATACTAGAGAAACCCAATATAAAGAATCTTGCCTAACCTTGAGATCTTAATTAGCAATGACTGCCCATATCTAGGAGGGTCATCGGCGAAGTCCCTGGCAAGAATTTAAAATTTTCCATCCAGTCATCCAGGCTATGCTTAAAGAGGGTCATAGATGGGCTCTGTTTGATGTGAATTGGTAGCCTATTCCAGAGGAATGGCAACCTCTGAGAGATATATCTGTCTCTCCAGCAGGTCCTATATATATATCGCAGGCCAGTTAAGGTCCCTGAAGTGGGTGACCCTTGCCCCATTTGACTTGTGGATGTGCAGCATTTGCATTAGGTTTGGATCTGAGATTGCTCTGTAGGCTAGGCACAAGTCTCCTGTAAGTTACCTGTGTGCTACTGAGTACAGTGACCATGACTTCAGTCTGTCAATGTATGACATACTGAAAACCCTGAATTTTATCCAAGTCTCTCACTACTGAGTTGTTACTTAGGGTATTATTATTTATATGATAGTCTGCAGAGATATTGCTTTTACCAAAGGGGATGATGATGCATTTTTAGCATTGAGTTTGAGTCCATGGCTTTGACACCAATCATTTGTTTGTGTAAGTCCCTCTTAAAGTATATTGACATCATTTGGGAATTCAGTGATTGCGCCTAATTTGTAGTCATCAGCAAACTTAGTCAGCCACAGCCCCTTTGTTTTGGCCTGAACTTCTGAGAAGTGTATTCCAAATAACAGAGCACCCATCTTGACCCTTGTGAAACTCCATTGCTGACAGGTCTGCTGGTTGAGGTAAAGTCCCCAACTTTGACTGAATGTGATCTGTCAGTGAGCCAGTTAGCAACCCACCTGACAACATAAGTGTTGATGTTCAACTGGGAGAGTTTATCGATGATGCCCAAATTTGGGAATGTGTCGAAGACCTTGGCTAAGTCAAGGTAGGCTGTATGCACACATTTGCCTTCATCTATGGCTCTAGTGACATTTTTGAAGAAGTCCACTAGGTTTAACAGGCATGCTCTGCCATTGACAAAACCAAACTCTATATGTTCAGGGGTTTGGAGATCACCTATATATATATTTATAAGGTATGTGATGATTTGTTCCATGGCCTTACAGATAAGATGGGTTAAGCTTATGGGTCTTTAGTTCCCAGGGCCTGTTGCTGTAGCTCCTTTATGAAGACGGATGACAGTTGCTGTTTTCCATTCAGCAGGGACAAAACCAGTGCTCAAAATGTGGTTGAAGAGAGTACCTAGTGCAGTTGCTAACTCATGTTTTAGAACATTTAAAACACAACTTGAGATGCCATCTGGTCCCATAGAGGCTGTGTGTTTTCAACCTTAGAGAGAAAGCATTAATGACAAGCCTGTCTTAATCATTCATAAAAGTAAATTCAACCTTTTGTGCCTGTTAACCTATAAAATCTCCTTCAGTAACAAACACAACCAATAAACAGGTCTTTAAAGGAATATTGCATTTGAGACCTACACTTTTAAGCATTGCTGCACTGGGTCTGAATTTTTGTAGAGAATAATTAAGGATCAGCTCTGAGCCCTTCCTTATTTGCCATGGTGATGGACAGGTTGAACGACAAGATCAGACAGGATTCTCCATGGAAAATGATGTTTGTGGATGACATTGTGATTTGTAATGAGAGTAGGGAACAGGTTGAGGAGACCCTGGAGAGGTGGAGACATGCTCCAGAGAGAAGAGGAATGAAGGTCAGCAGGACTAAGACATAATGTGTGTAAATGAGAGGGAGAACAGAGGAATGGGAGGATACAGGGAGTAGAGTTGGAGAAGGTGGATGAGTTTAAATACTTGGGATCAACAGTTCAGAGTAATAGTGAGTGTGGAAAAGAGGTGAATAAGGCAGGGTGGAGTGGATGGAGAAGTGTGTCGGGAGTGATTTTTTTGCCAGACTGGTACCAGTAAGAGTGAAAGGGAAGGACTGCAAGATGGTAGTGAAACCTGCTGCATTATATGGGTTGGAGACAGTGACACTGACAAAAAGGCAGGAGTCAGAGTTGGAGGTGGCAGAGTTAAAGATGTTAAGATTTGCATTGGGTGTGACAAGGATGGACAGAATTAGAAATGAGTATATTGGAGGGTCAGCTCAGGTTGGACAGTTTGGAGACAAAGCCAGAGAAGTGAGATTGTGTTGGTTTGGACATGTGCTGAGGAGGGATGCTGGTTATATTGGGAGAAGAATGCTAAGGATGGAGCTGCCAGGTAAGAGGAAAAGAGGAAGGTCTAAGATAAGGTTTATGGATCTGGTGAGAGACGATATGCAGGTGGTTGGTGTGACAGAGCAAGATGCAGAGGACAGGAAGAAATGGAAACAGATGATCCGCTGTGACGACCCCTAACAGGAGCAGACGAAAGAAAAAGAATTAACACTACTTAAGTTTGAGCCCATCATTTGGATCTGAAATATTTAACTTAAAAGACCCTGTTTTTAGTTGCAATGTCCTGTGTAAACAGATGCATATGGTTGTCTTCTAATTGAAATATCTACTTTATGCATAAAGTAGTATGTTGATTTATTTTGAATCATTTTGCCCAGTTTCTATTTTCTTCCCCAAACAATGAAAAAAGAGAAAGGATTTTGCAATGCATGATTATTATAACCTCTGAGGTGTTAACACAGAAAGTGCAAAAGGAGAGAGGATTTTGCAGTGCATGATTGTATAACCTCTGAGGTGCTAACACAGAAAGTGTAAAATGAGAGTGCATTTTGCAATGCATGATTATATAACCTCTGAGGTGCTAACACAGGAAGTGTAAAAGGAGAGAGGATTTTGCAATGCATCATTATATAACCTCTGAGGTGTTATCACAGAAAGTATAAAAGGAGAGAGCATTTTGCAGTGCATGATTACATAACCTCTACTGTATTACACAGAACGTGTAAAAAGGAGAGAGTATTTTGCAGTGCATGATTACATAACCGCTGAGGTATTACACAGAACGTGTAGAAGGAGAGAGTATTTTGCAGTGCATGATTACATAACCTCTAATGTATTACACAGAATGTGTAAAAAGGAGAGAGTATTTTGCAGTGCATGATTACATAGCCTCTGAGGTATTACACAGAAAGTGTAACAGGAGAGAGTATTTTGCAATGCATGATTACATAACCTCTAATGTATTACACAAAGTGTAAAAGGAGAGAGGATTTTGCAGTGCATGATTACATAAACTCTAAGGTATTACACAGAAAGTGTAACAGGAGAGAGTATTTTGCAGTGCATGATTACATAACCTCTGATGTATTACACAAAGTGTAAAAAGGAGAGAGGATTTTGCAGTGCATGATTACATAACCTCTGAGGGATTACACAGAAAGTGTAACAGGAGAGAGTATTTTGCAATGCATGATTACATAACCTCTGATGTATTACACAAAGTGTAAAAGGAGAGAGGATTTTGCAGTGTATGATTACATAAACTCTAAGGTATTACACAGAACGTGTAACAGGAGAGAGTATTTTGCAATGCATGATTACATAACCTCTGAGGTATTACACAGAACGTGTAACAGTAGAGAGTAGTTTGCGGTGATGATTACATAACCTCTGACGTATTACACAGAACGTGTAACAGTAGAGAGTAGTTTGCAGTGATGATTACATAACCTCTGAGGTATTACACAGAACGTGTAACAGTAGAGAGTAGTTTGCAGTGATGATTACATAATCTCTGACGTATTACACAGAACGTGTAACAGTAGAGAGTAGTTTGCAGTGATGATTACATAAACTCTAAGGTATTACACAAAGTGTAACAGTAGAGAGTAGTTTGCAGTGATGATTACATAATCTCTGACGTATTACACAAGCTGCTTCCTCTGCTCCAGTGCTTGATTCCCTCAGCCTCTTTCCTAACTATGTGACTCTGAGCAGCTCACTTCACCAGACACTGCGCCTGGGGTGAGTCCCTTTGGATCAGTGCTTTACCTTAATTAACAAATATAAATAAAATAAAGTATAAACAATATTAGATACTTTGGTAACTCGTTTGGTCTCTTTATGAAAGGAAACATAATTCCCCAGTGACAAAACAGACAAGTTCCAGGTAACTAGCCAATTGCATAGATTTTTGCCATGATAATTATCACAGTCCTGTGTTTGACGAGGTTAGGGTCCATTACACCACATTAGCAGCTACCAATGTGTTGCTTTATTCAAGGGCTTTTGTCCTCATAACATCTGTGAGGGTGCCACATGGACCTATATACACTCCTTTTCAGAGCATTATAAGTTGGATACACAGTCAAGGGGAAAAACAGGATTTGTTTCAGCAGTCTAACGTGAGATGCTTTCCTTCATTACCCTTTTGTGCAGCTTGGAGGATACACTGCTTAGTGCTCTTCCAAGCAGCAGATATGCTTAGGTTATCTGCAAAATTAAGTTTGTGTAGGGTAAATAGCATAATAGTATGTGTTCAAATAACTGGATGTTTTACATGTTTAGATACTGATGAAGCTTGTATAAGTGAAACCAGTTTATCTTGCTTTTTCCTACTCCACAGGGGAGTAAATATTTGCTTTTATCACACCACAGTGTTTGTTTGTTATGTTTTTTTCTTGCACCTAAGTGTGATATTATTCCGTGCAATATATTTTGATAGATGTGTGTGTATGTATCTCTCTCACTCATAAATATAATGTTTTCCTACTGTTATGTTAAATTGTGAACCAAGTGGCTTCTTTCACACTTCATCAGATTTCAGGTTCATAGGTTAATACTAGGCTAATTACCCTTGTGAGACATTTTAAGCCTAGCCAAATTATCCCTTCTGAGACTCAAACCCTGCACCTTGCATTTGTAAGGCAAACACCTTAACCATTAGGCCACCCTCCTAACATTAAGGCAGTGATGGCAACTCTTTTGGTCTCAGTGTCTCAAAAAATCAGAAAATGCCTATTTTGACCCTGCTGGCGTGTCCCCCCCCCCAAATAAAAGAGAAACAATTCTTTATATATTAATTTATTTTTTAAAAATACAGCTCAATTTTTTGTGCTGCTATGTATTATAAAAGTAAAAGAAAAATCAGGGACTTACAGTAGGGAAAACGATATGCACTCTGATAATTGAACTTAAAATAGTGCACCAAAAAATTACCCTACTTCAAAAAATTACCCTACTTTTAATAATAATTTTGAATTGAACTGAAAAAAAAATATGGAACATGTTGCATTTGATTTGATTAACATCAATTAATGACTTTTTTGTTGTTGAGTTATAATAGATAAGTGCAGGGTCACATATTTCTTGTATTTTTGTTCATTCAGTTTCTTTGGTAACTTGAGTGTTAGTGAACGCTGGTGTGTCACCCAAAATGTCGTGGTGTGTCACCTTAGACACGTGTGTCATAGGTTCGCCATCACTGGGTTAAGGGATAGGGCTTAATGTAAGACTAGTACAAAGTGGAGATTGAGTTTTGCACACAGTTGTGCTATTTTGGAGTTGATATACGTGTGTGTGTGTGTTTATATGTGAGGGGTTGGGAGCACAGATGTCCACATGGGGGTTCAGGGGTGGCTTGCCCCCTACAAAAATGCCTTTTAGTGTCTTATTCATAGTTGATTTCCCTATAGTCAACATTTTTTTTTCTATCAACTAAATTGTCTGAAGATTTAGATTCACCTACTGGAGTGTCAGGGAAGTTTGCTTTCAAGATCTGTGTGTGTGCATGTCTGTGTGTCTTTAACATATAAATAACATTCACTGGAAAATGTGTAAGATACCTTTAACTATATTACAGTATAGTGTGTGAAAAATATTCCTACAATAGTTAATTAAATAACAAGATTTTAGTTCATAGACAAGATGGCATGTAAGGAGGTTGCCTGAAAGCAGCAAGCAGAAAATTCCTCACCCGGGAGATCATCGGTAGGAAGGCACCAGAAGCGATAGAATGACAGTCCATTCTGTGCTAACGTATGGATGGGACCTGTGGAAGGATTTCTTTACAGAGCTGAAAAATGAGCCTGGGAGAGACTTGTAGCCTTGAAATGTATTTTTTGCAGACAACCTGTATCCTGGAGGTCCTTGAGGGACTGTGAACTACTATGAGTGGTTATAATCTAAGGTGCTATAAAACCAAGTTTTCTTTGGTTTTGATTTTCTTTAATTGTGAAAATAAAACTTATCTATATTTATCTCTCTCTCTCTCTCTATATATATATATATATATATATATATATATATATATAAATAAAATCCTGACCACAGTGTCTCTTTATAGATATTTGACACTTAGATATATATTTATATAAATGTGTGTAGATATAAATAGTTTTGGACATATACATACGTGAGTATATATGTGTATATATTTATATATATATATATATATATATATATATATATATATATATATATATATATATTTATATTTAGATATAAATATGTAGCTACAGATATCTTTACAGATACATGTGTATTGCTGTTTTGTTTCTTCGACTCGTTTAGTCTGCTCAAGACCACGTGCTGCTGCTTCATCTTAGTCTGCCATTTTCTGTCACCAAACTGAACAAGGGAAGGAAGGCAGCATGCTCTGTTTTA
The DNA here is from genome assembly GCF_019279795.1 of Protopterus annectens. Lineage (NCBI taxonomy): Eukaryota > Metazoa > Chordata > Ceratodontiformes > Protopteridae > Protopterus > Protopterus annectens. Next base: position 628,153,125 of record NC_056733.1, read on the forward strand.
CAGTCAGGCTGCCCTCTAGCATCTAGGGCATAATATTGCAGATGTACACCATGGGGGACATTGTACTACTGAAAATTTCTAGGTGGGGGCTTATGTCTACCTTTGGCTATATTCTGAAACATTTATATATTCCTAAAACAATATTTTTCTTCCTACATCTATTCTTAGGGTTCTTCTAAGAATTCTACAGTTGCCTCCCATCAGGCTATATTGCTTTGTTGTCATCCTTTATTCTGTGTAGTTGTTTCATGACCTTTTCTTCCAATAAATGCACTGAGATTAGTTCTGATACTTCTGATGATTGCTTTGATAAATAAGCTCTTCCTTCCTTTGAAAGATGACTAGTATGATAAAGTTATTTTTGTAGTAAAAATGGTTGTGTTTCCAATGCCAACCTGATGGTCTTTGGAATTTCTAAAGAAACTAAAGGAGGCAGTTTGTTTCAGACTCAAGGTTTGCTGAGCATGTAAGGGAAGCTGTACTAAACAATTCATGTGATTATATGCTCCGCAAGAGTGGCCAGCAGAGGAGAAATTAAAGCAGTTTTCAGGGTGATTATGGTCACTTTTGAGAACAGCTGCATTAGAGAAGACAGCTCTTACAGGAGGGCAAAGCATTAATTGCTTCCAGGCTTGGCTTGTTTGCTCATCAGAGGAGAAAGGAATTTCTGCTAGCAAGAGAAAAAAAAATCAGGAATTACACACTACATATTTTCTTTGTTGGGCTGCTTACTTTACTTGATCAAATGGGATTTGTGCTGAAGCAGCCTACTGTTGGTACAGTTTCACTTAGATGTCTCATACATTATTGTACAAAAGCAGGTAAGATGAAAGGGATTTGATACAGACCTTTATTTTTGATCTTCCTTCATGTCAAGAAGTTAGATTTCTTGCAATGCATTTGATTTTTTGAAGAACAACTGCATGATAAATTCATTTTGGGGAACTAATTGTAGATTTATTCTAGCATTTCTTTTACTTTCCAGTGTATTCATAGTTTATCTGTTGATCATAGTTAGGTCTTTCTTGTAGGTTTTAATTAGCTGCACTTATTTTGAATTATTATTTAGAAGGTAATATTTTTTTCTTGAATTATGGCCACAGATGACTTAAGCATGTGAGAATCTTTTGAGGTTTTATTTTGGTTTCAGTGAGATAATTATGTAAAAACAGTGATGCATCAGTGTTTCCTTTTATTAATACTGATCACAATAAATTGCTTATTAGTATGCAGTAAAAAGTGCATACAAGCTGCAGAAGAAAAGGAATGACATAGCTGTGTACTGCAGGAGTCAGCAGGTTAAAGGGTCAAATCCTGAGGGAATTAAGAATTACAAAAAACAAGGAACCAAATTGTGGTTTTGACCAGGAAAAGCAGTGTATGGTGAAAACTGTGGGGGAGACCTTGTAACAGTGGTGAGACATCTCTTAAAGGTGTAACATACATAGCATACCAGTGATGCCTGTAGGCCAAGTCATTTAGAAGTACCAGTGCCTGCAAGGATTACTGGTTCTGGTTAGTAGTATGGCTGCAGTTAGTTATGTTCCTTTTAATGAAGATGTCTACTGTTAGTGAACTCTCCAAGCTTTTCAACCTGATTGCATTATTAATAACCTGTGTGATACCGAGCATTTTAAACCACAGTGCCGAAATGCTTTATTTACAGGGTAATTTACATATCTTCCATGATGCCTTTAAAATGGAATACTTATAAATATTTTGTGTGTGCATGTAATATAAAATTGTGAGAGAGTGAGATTTAGTCTGTAGCATATGAACTTTATTGATACTCATTACTAATGACTTATTCTCTATGGTGGCATAAAGAAAAGTCATACGAAGCCATCAACTGACAACTTAGCACTGGAACTCTGAAGGTGTCATTGCACCAGCTGCTGATGTCACCTGATACTGCTCAGCCAGTTACTGACATTTCCTGAGCAGAATTCAGATGTTATAAGGATCAGAGAAGATGCCACTTGTCTGTAGTATTTCAAGGGACTGAATGTCACTCAGGTGTAAAGCTTATTTTGATAATGGCTGATCAGTGGCCTAAGGCAGGGTAGGGAGAGTAGACAAAAGGTCAGCTCTAGCTCTAAGCAAGCTGCATGCTGTACAGGGTGTGGCTACAGTGCAGGAAGGCTGTGCTAGCAGCGATGCAGACTGCAGTAATCAAAGCAATATCTGTCTGCAGTCTGTCATGGTGCTTCCTAACACTTGTGACACTGCAGGGAAATTGACATTGCATAGTCCTGCACAGACACTTGTCCATTAAAAGGGTAAATGCAGAAGGCACAGCCATACAACAAACAGAGATATTGAAAGCTAGGTACTCTATGCTGTTCTGATATGCATTTTTCTGTGAGCTATCAGGCGGGTTGCTGTCATTGTGAAAGTGATGTTGAGATGTTCCAGGTATGTAAGCAGTCATATGAATTCCAGATGTATAGTGAGATATGCAGCACTTTTGTGAGTTCAGATATGCAGCAGGCATGTAAGTTCCTGTGATGTAGCTAATGAGATATGCAGCGGGTGTGTGAGTTCCAGCTATGTACCTAGTGAGATAAGTATCGATTGTTTGAGTTCCAGATATGTAGTTAATGACAGCTGTTGTGCAAGCCTACATTAACGTGTGCCTTACACTGTGTGGACATGCTCCAAAGGTTATGAAAGGTGAGCACACACAAGAAGATGTTGACGTGTACTTTGTGGGCCTTTGCTACATATTAATGCTGCTTAGACTGCAGCCTACCCACATTGCCCTTAATAAGAGTAAGAAGATCATCAGACTTTGCTTAGTGGACAAGTTTGGGAAACGCATCAAGAGACTGCATGACTAGTACACATGGGACCTTCATCCAGTGAGGTGTGTTGCCATTTGTTCACTATTTAGGTGCAGACTTCAGCCTCTTAAAACTATTGGATGGTGTTTCTGTTACACAGAGTATGAACCAGAAGGATGGTATTTTGCAGAACATCTGCCCCAAAGAGTCTGGAGTGTGTCAGTGGCAGGTCACAAAGGCCTGCTGATTACTGATTGAATGATGCTGTGTGTATTCAAACTGTTAAACAAAAGGGTTTTGGGAGTAGAGATATGTTTGACTTGGGTTCTGATACTTTTCTTGCCTTCTACTTTTTCTTATTGCATATTTACAGCTGAGGTGTATGCATGTTATTACAAGAGTTCATGATGTTTAAAACTGCCGGCCTGGCTATACAGTTAGTTTTCTGTCAGGGAAGGATGAACTGCAGCATTGTTACACTTCATCATGTGCAACAGAGAAAGTGTCTGTGTTTAGTAGGCCCTAACAGACTTGTATTGGAATTCAGCGGTAGTACCTGATTACCCAAACTGCTAAGTGTTTATGCTGGTCTTGAAACTATGGATTTATGTTCACTGCTTACAAAGTTTAGCCCATTATTTTAGCAAATATGGTATCTGTCTTTTCATGGGATGGTGCTTTGAATATACAACCTCAAAGCATGTAAAAATGTATGACGATAGCAGAGTGCCTAGATGGGTATTTGATAGTCATTGAGACAGACTTTAAGATTCCCAATAACTTGTTTTTGTCCCTCCTGCCAAGTCTGTATTTGAAAATAGCAATGCCTTTGACTTGATATGTTTTTTTCTATGTATACCTATCTGTAAAGACCTTTGAAGAGTTTACTTCTAAAGATGGCTATAACCAGTATATTCCTAGCCAAGAGCCCAGTCTGTGAATCATATAAAAATGAATGCATGGGCCTGGGGTAACACTGCATTTACTACTCTCCCTCATACCCTCTGTAGGTGACAGCATGATTTTATTTTTGTAAGCTCACCCTGTCTCCATAAAAGCCAGAAGTGCAAATCCCCGGACCTGCCCACATTAGTTTTAATGCATTGATGATGTAGATATAGGGACATGATGACAGCAGCCCTAAAACTGAACAAATGTTTGATGGGTTAAGAAACTGGCACAATGAAAATGAATAGTAAACTACTGAACAAGCTGACCCCACTTAGTTTGTTCTTAAACAATTACAAAACTATAGTAGTGTTTGTTAACTCTTCCAGTAAAACTGTTGTTTCACTATAGTCACTGCAGGTATTGTTATAATATACATCTGCAGAATGTTTGTAATTGAACAGTTGCCGAATACATTATAACATGAAATAAATAGATGTATATATACATACATATATACATAATATAAACTGGAATAGAGTTTATGAATCTTTGAAAATAATTTATAATCACTGAAATATCCTGTGTCTGGCAGTGAGTGATGTTTATGGAAGTGCTTATCTCAGATTATAACAGTGAAATACAGTATTCTGACTTTAGAGAGGCTGAGACAATCCTTCACAGAGCATTGTAGGGTAGGGTAGGGGATATTGTATGAGTCCATTTATTTTTTTAAAGTATTTGTTTTGTTGACTGGGTTGAAACCTATTTTCAGTGGAGGTCCTGGATGACTATATGGTGAAGTGACTTTATGATGGTCTTACAGTGGGCAAACAGAGAGAATGAAGAATCAAACCTTGGACTATGAAGAGGTCAGTGTACTGCTGCCAGTGGTAGTGTTTGTATTGGTCATTCCTGCCAGGTTGTAATCTTCATTTGAAAAAGTCAGACTCTAAAGAGGCCCTATTGCCAATGTTTGTAACTCTTCTAGAGACTAAGTTACAGTTTGGTACTAGGATATAGTTTGTAATTATTAGCAGCTCAATGGCACAGCAAGTATTGCCATCACCTCACAGAAAGAGGTTCTTCTACTAGATTCTCAGCTGGGATGCTTTCTTTGTGTAGTCTGCATTTCCTCCCTACGTCCATGCATGTTTTCTATGAGTACCCATGTTTTCTTCCACCTTCCAAACACATGTGTCAGGTGAATGTGTGTGTACCAGTGTGCATTCTGCAACTAGCTGGCACCCTGTCTAGAATGTTTCGATGTCTTGTACCTGTTGGCTCCTAGGACAGGCTTCAGTGACCCCATGAACCTGATAGAGGATAAAGCGGGTTATTGAAAAATGAATGAGTGAATAGAAAGTGTCAAGTAAAGTTAGAGGCCATCCAGTATTGTTTTACAAAGTGTATTAATAGAGTACTAGAAATAAAACTACCACCAATTTTTTACATAAACATAGTGTAGTTTATCAAGATTTTACAAAGTCTGTGTTTTGGGTCCCTAGCTGTATCACACAAGACACCAGAGAGGATAACATGTTGTAAAAAAAGAGCTGCTCTGGCAGGCATTTAAATTCATATTCAAACCATGGTAATAATGAAAACACTAGTAATGAATACCTTTTAAAGTTCAAGGTATCAAGACTGTCCCCAAGATTCAGAAAGAATGGTAATGTGACCACTGTGCAATAAATAGTATGGTCAGAATTGGGCAGAGTAACCCAGTAGGAAATTAGGTATGCATAAGTGTTTATCAGCTGGGGTACTGCTGCATAAATAAGCAGGGCACTCACAAAATTGGCCATCACCATGCAGTGATGTAGTGTCTGCTATGACAGGTCAAATTGACTTGGGCCCAGTAGCATGCAAGTAGTATGCTTGCCACAATCATTGAAGCATTGAAGCATCACTGTTGTGCAGATAGGCACAACTGACAGCTCATAAAAGGGCTACATGTCAAAGTGTTTTTTGTATCTTTATTGTAAATGGGAAGGAAATACAGTGATATGATAGTCAGACATGGTAAAGAGCAAGCAGAAAAATGCATAGAAGGGCTGTGGGAAAGGAAAGTGGCATTGTATTTTTTTTGACAGTTGCCCTTTTTATAAATTTAGAGAAGAGGGGTAGAGGGGGAGGGAAGCAGAGGAGTGATGTGACAGGGTAGGAAGAGTCCAGTGATGGCAGCAGGGGCATACGCACAAGATATGATATAGGCAAAGACTGATGGGGAAGTATTGACACAAAAGGGGGACACGAAAGAGATTTATAGAGGGTGGACAGATGGTGACGAGGAGGACTGGGCAACAAATAAGGGAGGATGAGTGATGCACAAGAAAGGGGAACACAATGACAGACAATAGAGTGGGGTCAAGTCTGCCTGCCAAGCTCCAGCAATGGGGAACCTCAAACAGAAATCAGTTAGCCCTGTGGCTAACATCTTGACTGGACCCAGGCACTAGTTGTCTGGTGGTAATGGCCATGCAGCTATGTGATTCTGCCAGTCTCATATGGATGCAGTCTATGGTGCCAATCCAAGTCTCAAGCCACTGGTCCACCCCAGTCCTGAATAGCCCCAACACCACCTATCAGGTGACTTAATGGGCCCCCCTTGCTGCTCCCTTATGAGGAGTCTACACCTACCCAATGGAGAAGCAGCACCAGAGGCCACCAGTATGTCCTCCTGGTCACATCCAACAGTATGATCTTTGTTACCCTGCAGAGATACTGGCTTGGGAACTTAGAGTGATAATGGAGAACACTGGACCATGTGTAAGTGTAAACACAGAATATCGAGTGACATGATTACTGAAAGTCCAGTGCTCTCCATTATCCCCTGAGACAGTTACTGCCACTAAATAAGATAAAGGTTTCATTATTGCTGAACATATCTCTTGGCTGTCCATGACATTAATTACAAAAATTCTTAACACTGAATCTATAACATGCCCTTCAAATGTGAAACAGTGAGGAACATAGACTTAAGACTCAAATTGAGCATTCCTTATAATTAGGTCACTTGAAAGGTGTGAGTAACAATAATGTTTTTTTTACCCATTATTTTTTGCTTTGCCCCTGTTTATTGAGCAAAGAAGTTGAGAGCTGTGGCTGATATGATATGCAGCAGCTCTTAGATATTACGCAACTCCCATAAGTTCTGAGAGCTATGCAAAAACACTGATGGCATCCATTGTTCTGCATTATTGCTGCAGATGTTTGCAAGGCTGGTGCAGGGCATAATGGACAGTATCTCACCATATCCTGCCCCACTGCTGAAACTGCAGAATAAGTAAACTTAAATGGAGAGATAGAAAGCACCAAATTAAAAAGTAATGCAATGAAGAAGATGGCAGAAAGAAAGAGAGCAGGGCAAAACAGCATTTAATTTACTAACTTTTTTCTGTTTGTTTACCAAAATAGTGTGATTGAGCAAAAATTGTCCATTTCAGTGGAGTCCTGGGGAGAAAAGCTCCAACTATGCAATGTAAACATGTTAACATAATTGTTCAAAGTAGTAACATGGAGAAAAGCTCCAAATGCATGAATAATATGTACAAAATAAATATATATTTACTGATTTGTTCATGGTAGTAACACATTTGGAGAAAGCTGTAGACACAAGATATGTACAATATAAACACATTCACAGAACTGTTGAGCACTAAAATAGAAATAAACTTTAAAAAAAGAAATATTGAGTTAGTTGTGTAGGTTTAGTACACTTTGCTGTTTAGGAGGTGAGACTGAGTCGCTGGGAGTTAGCAGAATGTGTGAAGGCTGTTAAAGAAGGGATAATGCAGAGAAAAGCGAGTGAAAGTTAAATAAGACGGAGAAAGATAAATCAGAAGAAAGAGGATGGAAAGTTGATGGGAAGGTGCAAGCAAGGTTCTGTCAGCATATATTGGCATGTATGATTTGTATGGGAGTAGTTCTTTGCTTAGACTATCCAGTGTTACAGAAGCAGGCCAACATGGTCACTAAATAGCTTTTGTTGAAACAATCTATGTTTTTTTCTGCTCCAAGTTATATGGGATGTTGTTCCATAGTGTATCAATATACATATGGAGTTCAGTGAGTCACTGTGTTGTTTGATTTATTGAAAGCTGGTAGTAGTTGGTCTTGATCAAATAAACCTTTTTTGGGGATGTATTTGGAATTCATGTGTGTTTGACAGGAATTTATCCTTATGGTGTATGATACTACAGCCAGTTTTCAAATGAATGCAGTTCAGTAGCTCTAATCAACAACTTATCCACATCTACCAGCCCAAAAAAAAAAACAGTAGGCAAACTCCTGTACAAACACTCCATTGCCCAAGCCTGGTCACCCATCCCACTTTAAGGAAAAACTCAAACTTCATCTACTTAACTCCAAAATTTGGCCTTGTCAGGCCCCACATATATACATATATATATATATATATATATATATATATATATATATATATATATATATATATATATATATATATATATATTGGTTACTCTGAATTGTACTAGGTCACGTGTTTGTATTTTTCTGCCCATGTTCTTTTAATATTTGTTGTATAACCAACTCTTATCATTCTTTTTATTCAAATGTTTAATTTTTTTGCTGTAAATGTTTGATTTTCTTTTACTGTAAACCGTTGATATACTTGGAGCTTTTCTCATCGGGTCTCCACAGAAAATGGGCCCAAAGCCCAGCTGGGCCAACCCAGTTAATAAATGTTAATAAATAAAGTTATGAAATTCAGTCTACTGGAGCTGGAGTGAAATACAGTGGCCGGCTGTGTTTTGTTTGTCAGTGGCAACGTTGGCAATTTTGGTAGAACATTTCTGAAATGTAATGAATGAACCTTTTGTAGATTAGTGAGTATTGTAGCGGCATATAGTAATGTGGGTAGAAGCAGCTATGCTTGAGATCATAGTTTGAGTTTGATTTTGTAAAGCAGTCCAGGTTTTTGTTAAGTCCTGGATACTATAGTATTGAATGATTACTCCTAACACTTTTGTTTGAGTTACCTATTCTATGACTGTTCCATTTTTTTGCAGTAATTATATGTGCTCTACCTCTAGTAGTCATCAGTCGGATGTTATACTCTTTTGTATGACAGGACCTGGAGGGATAAAAATGCATTCAGCAGAGAAGTAGTGATGTATATGCCTGGGGAACTCTTATGACAAGACTGGATGATTACAGTGGTGTATATATGTAAAAGTTCCTCTATCACTGCTGTTTATGACAGTAGTACATGTTATTGATGGTAACCAGTGTGTGTGTGTGTGTGTGTGTGTGTGTGTGTGTGTGTGTGTGTGTGTGTGTGTGTGTGCGCTCGCAATGGACAACAAGGCAAGGTATAAATTATAAAAATATAAATATGAAATGTACAGCCCTTTGGAAGCAACAGTTTATGTGCAGGTATCTTACACAAAGTGACAAATACTGGGATGTGTAGCACTGTACCACACAAAACATGCCTTAGAATATCAACAGGAGTATGGAACTGACATGTAATCCCTGCAGTAATACTGTACCTTGACATAACGAAAATAACTGCAGTGTTACCTGACTGTGTGACAGTTGTCATTTCCATGACATTCTAGTCATACCTGTCACATTAATGGACAGTGGCATGGACAATAATATATCGTGAAATAGCAGGCAGAATGCTGCAACGTTAATCATATGGCTATAAGGCAGTGAACAGTATAAACTGCTGAAGTATACCAGATGGCATTTGGATTCAATAATATGTTAGCGAATCTGCATGTATCATTCAGTGGAGGTCCTGGATGACTATATGGTGAAGTGACTTTATGATGGTCTTACAGTGGGCAAACAGAGAGAATGAAGAATCAAACCTTGGACTATGAAGAGGTCAGTGTACTGCTGCCAGTGGTAGCGTTTGTATTGGTCATTCCTGCCAGGTTGTAATCTTCATTTGATAAAGTCAGACTCTAAAGAGGCCCTATTGCCAATGTTTGTAACTCTACTAGAGACTAAGTTACAGTTTGGTACTAGGATATAGTTTGTAATTATTAGCAGCTCAATGGCACAGCAAGTATTGCCATCACCTCACAGAAAGAGGTTCTTCTACTAGATTCTCAGCTGGGATGCTTTCTTTGTGTAGTCTGCATTTCCTCCCTACGTCCATGCATGTTTTCTACGAGCACCCATGTTTTCTTCCACCTTCCAAACACGTGTCAGGTGAATGTGTGTGTACCAGTGTGCATTCTGCAACTAGCTGGCACCCTGTCTAGAATGTTTCGATGTCTTGTACCTGTTGGCTCCTAGGACAGGCTTCAGTGACCCCATGAACCTGATAGAGGATAAAGCGGGTTATTGAAAAATGAATGAGTGAATAGAAAGTGTCAAGTAAAGTTAGAGGCCATCCAGTATTGTTTTACAAAGTGTATTAATAGAGTACTAGAAATAAAACTACCACCAGTTTTTTACATAAACATAGTGTAGTTTATCAAGATTTTACAAAGTCTGTGTTTTGGGTCCCTAGCTGTATCACACAAGACACCAGAGAGGATAACATGTTGTAAAAAAAGAGCTGTTCTGGCAGACATTTAAATTCATATTCAAACCATGGTAATAATGAAAACACTAGCAATGAATACCTTTTAAAGTTCAAAGTATCAAGACTGTCCCCAAGATTCAGAAAGAATGGTAATGTGGCCACTGTGCAATAAATAGTATGGTCAGAATTGGGCAGAGTAACCCAGTAGGAAATTAGGTATGCATAAGTGTTTATCAGCTGGGGTACTGCTGCATAAATAAGCAGGGCACTCACAAAATTGGCCATCACCATGCAATGATGTAGTGTCTGCTATGACAGGTCAAATTGACTTGGGCCCAGTAGCATGCAAGTAGTATGCTTGCCACAATCATTGAAGCATTGAAGCATCACTGTTGTGCAGCATAGGCACAACTGACAGCTCATAAAAGGGCTACACATCAAAGTGTTTTTTGTATCTTTATTGTAAATGGGAAGGAAATACAGTGATAAGATAGTCAGACATGGTAAAGAGCAAGCAGAAAAATGCATAGAAGGGCTGTGGGAAAGGAAAGTGGCATTGTATTTTTTTTGACAGTTGCCCTTTTTATAAATTTAGAGAAGAGGGGTAGAGGGGGAGGGAAGCAGAGGAGTGATGTGACAGGGTAGGAAGAGTCCAGTGATGGCAGCAGGGGCATACGCACAATATATGATATAGGCAAAGACTGATGGGGAAGTATTGACACAAAAGGGGGACACGAAAGAGATTTATAGAGGGTGGACAGATGGTGAGGAGGAGGACTGGGCAACAAATAAGGGAGGATGAGTGATGCACAAGAAAGGGGAACACAATGACAGACAATAGAGTGGGGTCAAGTCTGCCTGCCAAGCTCCAGCAATGGGGAACCTCAAACAGAAATCAGTTAGCCCTGTGGCTAACATCTTGACTGGACCCAGGCACTAGTTGTCTGGTGGTAATGGCCATGCAGCTATGTGATTCTGCCAGTCTCATATGGATGCAGTCTATGGTGCCAATCCAAGTCTCAAGCCACTGGTCCACCCCAGTCCTGACTAGCCCCAACACCACCTATCAGGTGACTTAATGGGCCCCCCTTGCTGCTCACTTATGAGGAGTCTACACCTACCCAATGGAGAAGCAGCACCAGAGGCCACCAGTAAGTCCTCCTGGTCACATCCAACAGTATGATCTTTGTTACCCTGCAGAGATACTGGCTTGGGAACTTAGAGTGATAATGGAGAACAATGGACCGTGTGTAAGTGTAAACACAGAATATCGAGTGACATGATTACTGAAAGTCCAGTGCTCTCCATTATCCCTTGAAACAGTTACTGCCACTAAATAAGATAAAAGTAAAAAGGTTTCATTATTGCTGAGCATATCTCTTGGCTGTCCATGACATTAATTACAAAAATTCTTAACACTGAATCCATAACATGCCCTTCAAATGTGGAACAGTGAGGAACATAGACTTAAGACTCAAATTGAGCATTCCTTATAATGAGGTCACTTGAAATGTGTGAGTAACAATAATGTTTTTTTTACCCATTATTTTTTACTTTGCCCCTGTTTATTGAGCAAAGAAGTTGAGAGCTGTGGCTGAAATGATATGCAGCAGCTCTTAGATATTACGCAACTCCCATAAGTTCTGAGAGCTATGCAAAAACACTGATGGCATCCATTGTTCTGCATTATTGCTGCAGATGTTTGCAAGGCTGGTGCAGGGCATAATGGACAGTATCTCACCATATCCTGCCCCACTGCTGAAACTGCAGAATAAGTAAACTTAAATGGAGAGATAGAAAGCACCAAATTAAAAAGTAATGCAATGAAGAAGATGGCAGAAAGAAAGAGAGCAGGGCAAAACAGCATTTAATTTACTAACTTTTTTCTGTCTGTTTACCAACATAGTGTGATTGAGCAAAAACTGTCCATTTCAGTGGAGTCCTGGGGAGAAAAGCTCCAACTATGCAATGTAAACATGTTAACATAATTGTTCATAGTAACATGGAGAAAAGCTCCACATGCATGAATAATATGTACAAAATAAATATACATTAACTGATTTGTTCATGGTAGTAGCACATTTGGAGAAAGCTGTAGACACAAGATATGTACAATATAAACACATTCACAGAACTGTGGAGCACTAAAGTAGAACTAAACTTTAAAAAAAGAAATATTGAGTTAGTTGTGTAGGTTTAGTACACTGCTGTTTAGGAGGTGAGACTGAGTCGCTGGGAGTTAGCAGAATGTGTGAAGGCTGTTAAAGAAGGGATAATGCAGAGAGAAGTGAGTAAAAGTTAAATAAGACGGAGAAAGATAAATCAGAAGAAAGAGGATGGAAAGTTGATGGGAAGGTGCAAGACAGGTTCTGTCAGCATATATTGGCATGTATGATTTTTATGGGAGTAGTTCTTTGCTTAGACTATCCAGTGTTACAGAAGCAGGCCAACATGGTCACTAAGTAGCGTTTGTTGAAACAATCTATGTTTTTTTATGCTCCAAGTTATATGGGGATGTTGTTCCATAGTGTATCAATATACATATGGAGTACAGTGAGTCACTGTGTTGTTTGATTTATTGAAAGCTGGTAGTAGTTGGTCTTGATCAAATAAACCTTTTTTGGGGATGTATTTGGAATTCATGTGTGTTTGACAGGACATTTATCCTTATGGTGTATGATACTACAGCCAGTTTTCAAATGAATGCAGTTTAGTAGCTCTAATCAACAACTTATACACATCTACCAGCCCAAAAAAAAAAACAGTAGGCAAACTCCTATACAAACACTCCATTGCCCAAGCCTGGAACAAGCTTCCTAGAGATATTTGTTCCATTATTTACCCATCCCACTTTAAGGAAAAACTCAAACTTCATCTACTTAACTCCAAACTTTGGCCTTGTCAGGCCCCACCCTAACCTCCCATTCACTCCTCATATATCTGGTATCACTATTTAACCATAGCCTCCAAATAGGCTTCATGCCTCACAACTGGAGAACAGCTATCATCTCTCTGCAGAAAGCCAGACCATCTACAGCCCCTGGGAACAACAGACCCATAAATCTAATTAGTCTCATATGCAAAGTTATGTAAAGCATTATGGAAATGATCAATAATGACATAAGAAACAGTGGAACCAACCCAGTTTGGTTTCTTCAAGGGCAGATCTTGCCTACTCAACCTGGTGGACTTTAAGAATGTCACCAAAGCAATGCTCAAGGACAAAATGGTTTACACTGTCTATCTTGAACTAGCCAAGGCATTTGATACAATACCATACTTTGGCATTGTTGATAAACTCAAGAGTTTAGGTATAAACCCTTATGTCACCCAGTGGATAGCCAGCTGACCAGGAAGACGAGAGTTTCACCTTATTCTACAAAATGACTAGACACAAATGGAGTCCTTCAGGGATCGGTCCTCAGACCACTCCTTTTTTGCATCTACTTTTGAGAAGTGAAGGCCAACATCAATGGCCTCTTACTGAGAAAATTTGCAGATGATTACAAATTAGTAGCTGTCCTAGAATCCCCCAATGACATTAATGTTCCCCAGGAAGGGCTGACACAGACAAATAACTTGTGAGTGATTGACTAAAACTAAATGCCAAGAAATGCATAATAGTGTCCTTCAGGACGCCATCCATCTCTGATAACTATAATTTTGACAACACAACCCTAAGAGCCAACCCAGTAGTCAGAGATTTGGGGACACACATAAATAGTAATCTAGCCTTCAACCATCACATCTACAGTAGTGAGGAAATCATTCTGTGTTGTGCAACTTATAAACAAAGGTTTGGTGGCATCTAGGTCTCGAAGATCATTGTTCTACTGTATTTGGCATTCATCAGACCTATCATTGACTGTAATGGTCTCTTTGGAATGTACCTAACCAGGCACATATAGCAATTGGAATATCCACAATGGTTCCTCACTAAAAAGTACAGGGTATAAGTAACATGTCATTTGCAGACTGCCTAAAAGCCATATCCCTGTATTCTGACTCCTATAGGTTGTTGAGGGGAGATTTATGCCTGGCAATCAAGGCATTGTTAGAGCTCACCCTGTTGGATCTCCTGCATATCCACTAAACAGACAGCACCAGAATTACCCATTCTAAAGACTTGTATCTTGCCTGTGATATAAAGAGGACCTGCTGGAGAGATAGGCATGTATCCTAGTGACTACCCCTTCTCTGAAACAGGCTCCCCATCCCTATGAAGCAGAGTTCTCCCTAACCCAATTCAAGTATAACTTAGACAGTTGAATGGGGAACAAGAAATTCACCCCTGGTTTGGCATCTATGTCTCTAATGGACACAGGAAACTTATAAATGGTTCACCTTTCAGGCCCCTCCTTCTAAATGTTTCATCTCACAAGCTGCTGCTAACACTTATCAAGGATACCAAAACTTGCTAAAGATTTTTGATGCATGGGGAGGTTTAAAAAGGCCCCAGCAGTCATTAGCCTAATAGACACCTATGAACCTGAGAGACCTCACAGGTTCCTAACTATAAAAAGACTAATGGCTTCAGAAAACGTAGATACCAAGAACACACTGGCAGCCCTCTCTCTCTCTCTCTCTCTCTCTCTCTCTCTCTCTCTCTACTCAGTTTCTTATAGACTCTTCCATAGCAATCTGTGTCTAGCCTTTAGAGCTACAAATTATCTGATCCTCTTTGACATTCTCTTCCTTCATAGAACAGGTGGCTCTTCAGATGCCTAGTTAAAGGAACTAAACCTTTGTTAACAGATAAACAAGATATATTAACATAATAGATTCATATCCCACATATCCCCACCTGTGAGACAAACTTCCAGTATACGTCAAGCAAATTAGCACCCTTGCCACCTTCAAGGTAAGCCTAGATAATTAGATGGGCAGTGTCAAATTCTCTCCCTGTATATATCTTGCATTGCCCTCCCTGAAGGTGAAGGAAACTTTTGAATATAAGTTATTGGCTAGGCTTGTAATGGTCTGCAGACTGATTTTCCTAGTACTCGCATATGCACCTATGAATCTGTGAACCTACGTGCCTCATTGGCATAATTGCCATGCTATGCAGTCACTACTAGCTTGATCAAACTCATTGCCATAGCGGTACTTACCACAATATAAATGAAAAATTATATATGGGAAGGAAAAACCGACTACAACAACTGTGGTTAAGGGGGAACAAGCTGTTGGCAGGTGGGGATACAAAATGGGAATCTTTACTGTGTATCCAGGGCTTGTTCAACACTATCCTTCTTACACTGGGGCTGACAACACTGTATAGGTATAGGGTATAGGTATAGGTTCATACTAGACTAATTGCCCTTGTGGGCCATTTTCAAGTCAAGCCAATTACCCCAGGTGAGAATCAAACCCTGCACTTTGTGTCTGTAAGGTAAACACCTTAACCATTAAGCCAACTTCCTGACCTGGGGTGGTAAAAATGAATAAGAGAATACAGGGCACAGGTCCCTCTATCTGTACCCCACATACAGGACGTCTGAATGGCAAAGATTGCTACAGTAGTAATGTTAAGTGGCAACACAGACACAGAGGATGTGTTGGAAGGAACTTTGTCTGCTACTTGGTCCAGCTGACAAACACACACAATCTCTAAAGGCTAGACACAGATTGCCATGGAAGAGACTATAAGAAACTGAGTAGAGAGAGAGAGGGCTGCCATTGTGTCCTGATAACTACAATTTTTGAAGCCATTAGTCTTTCTACACACACACACACACACACACACACACACACACACACACACACACACACACACACACACACACACACACACACACAGAACAGGGTGGGTTGCAGGACCATATCTGCTGCAAGGGTCAGGCTATGCAGGAGTGCGTGTGGGACACACTTTAGTGTTGGCAGGAGGCCACAGGTCTATATAGACACATCACAGGGCTTGAATTACATCACGATATGTCTCCACACTGACTCCACTGGCTTACTGTGGAGATATGGCCTGTGAGAGCACTGCATAGTGGCATACTACATATTACAGTCACAGTTGCAGCATAGATGTTGAACAGTTAAAGGAGAGGGATGACAGGCTTGTGCCCAGGCACTGCCCATATGTTTATGCTGTTGTTTACAGGCATTACATTGGCAACAAAACAGCAACAGCAGCTGAAGAAGTTATTGTAAGCCCTATATTTTCATGTCAGGCACTTTCTGAATACAGACAAAGTTGATAGGGTTTTCAGCGAGATTGCGAAAATGCTTAAGGGTGGATGTGAATGCTGTTTGCTGTTTGTGTCCAGAACAGAACACCTCAACAGTTCCATGTCTTTTTATTTATCCAAGTCTTTGGGGTTACTAATACCATGACAGGAATGGACCCCATTCCTAAGTCAAAGTATGATTAAAGTTCATGAAATTAGCATTGTTTCACTCTTTGAGGTCAGCCAAAAGTGCTCTTAGCAGCACCTGCAGTGTGCCCAGTAATGACTTCTTCTGCAATTCATATGCGGTTACATGGACTGGTAACCTATCTAAATACGATTGTAAAGTCTTTTTTTATAAGACACGTTGCTCCTACTACTAATGGAACTGTCTGGGTATCTTTCTTCCATATGGCTCTTATTTCTGCCTGCAGATCTTGGTATTTTATGACTTTGTGTCGCTCTGTACGCAAGACACTGTAGTCACTGGGTGTGGCGATTTCATTGATCAATGTTACTTTTGTCTTCTTTTCTTGGACCACGATATATGGTTTTCTAGCATCTGTCTTTTGAACTGTTGGTAATGGGTGATCCCATGTGCTATAAACTTCATCATTTTCTATGATGCTTTGTGGCTCATGTTTCCAGTGTTTTTCAGCTACTTCGATACCATAATGTTTGCACAATCCCCAGTGCAACAGTCTCGCCACATTATTATGCCTTTCGGTATACAGTCCTTCTGCCGTTAGTGTGTCGCAACCAGCAACAAGGTGTGTGACTGTTTCCAATTCGGTTTTACAAAACCTGCATTTGTCTGTTTCTCCCACATGTTTAATGGACTTTGTAAACGAGCATGTATGTAGCCCACTATCTTGGGCTGCCAATAGTAACCTTTCATTTCTTGGTTTGATTTTGCCTCTCCTTAACCATTCCTGCATTCGTTCTAGATCAAAATGAGGCTCTTCCAGAAGTTTTCTATACTTGCAACTATATTTATGTTTTTCCACATTTCTTGCCTTCTCATCCGGTCCTTCACCTTATATTCTTTCTTTTGTTTTTTGGCACATTCAATTGCTGCCTGTTTTTTTATCCACTTCTGGTTTGATTTCCATTCCTGCTTGACGTCGATATACTTCTGCTAGATTAAGCAGAGACATCATCTTAGATTTATTCTCCTCATGTTTCAAAACTTTCACTACATTTGGATCTTGTGAGGTCAGTAGATAATGTGTGGAGTCCCACGATTGCTGATGTATACATGTAATCAATTTTAAGGAGGCCCATCCCACCTTTGGAATGGGGATTAAATAATCTTGATATACACTGATTTTTATAAATCATTTGGTGAGCATGAAGCATCCTTCTTGTTTTAATATCCAGTATATCCAACACTTTTTGAGGTCAGTCAATCACTCCAAAACTGTAAGTTAGGACAGGAATAGCAAACTAATTTATAGCTTGGATCTTGTTCCTAGATGTCAATGCTGTTCTCAGAATCAATTTAAATCTTCTAAAGTGTCCCTTACCGAGTTTTATTCGCATTTGTTCATGTTTTTATTGCTGATCCTTCATCATTTCCAAAGTATTTATTTATACACTCCCTCTTGCTCAAGTTCTTTTATATCATATTCTTGTCCCAAACTGATGTTTTCTGGCGCTGCAGTTTTCCTTTTTTACATGTTGTTTTTGCACATTTATCAAGACCAAATGACATTCCAGTATCATCTGAAAAAGTTTTGACAACCTGCAGCTTTGCTTTCAATTCCGCATCTGATAAGCTATACAGTTTTAAATCATTGACAAAAAGAAGATGAGAAGTCATTAGACTGTTGTTTTCTAGAAGCCAAATTGTAGCCATGGCCTAAGCTGTTAAGTAAACAACTTAATGGATTAATGGTAAGGCAGAATAGCAATGGTAGGAACCAAACCAAGCTGTGAAACACAACGTAATTGTAGAAAAAAAATTGTTCTCAATAAAAAGTACTGTTCATTTATCCTAGCTTGTGGATATTACTTGAAGAAGTTTCACCTCATATGTGCTTGTGGTACCAATACTTTCTTTTCTACCATAGAATAGCAATGGTGACAGAGAATCACCCTGGAATATTCCCCTTTGAATTGTTATCCCTGGGATAATCTGTCCGTTATTATGGCTTAATTGCAAAGTGGTCTGCCATTGTTTCATGGTTACTGTAATGTAGTCGATCAGTGTAGGGTGTATCTTATACATTTTTAAGCACTCTTTTATCCATGAATGTGAGATACTCTCAAATGCTTTTTTGTAGTCAATCCACGCCATACTTAGATTCTTCCCCTTTTTACAGTTCTTTACTATAACTTTATTTAACAACAAATGATCCTTTGTTCTATATGACTTTTTTCATTGCCCTTTTATTCTACTGCCGTAATTGAGTTTTCTTCTAAATTACTATAAACTCTGTCGGCATCAATTCCCGTGTATAGTTTATACGTCTTTAGACAACAAGTTATTGGCCTATAATTTTTAGGGTAGCTTGCAGGTTCACTCTTAAGTAAGAGCATTGTTTTTCCTGTTGTTAACCAGTGTGTTGTCTGTTTGGGGTGTGCATATAAATAGTTCTTACTCATGGCTAAATCCTCATGCAAAGAAGTTAATACTTTAAGACAAAAGTTAGGTACTGCATCTGGGCCTGGGATTTTCCAATTAGAGGCTTTTCTTAACTTTGTTTCAATCTCTCTGGCTGTTACTTTACCCCATTTCATATCCTGTACCTTTAATCCTCTTATTCTTTCTTTTAGTTCTTCTAGCCATTTAGCATCTTTGTTATGTTCCACAGGATCTTCATAGATACTTCTCCAAAATGTATCAATTTCTTCTTTATTTGGTGGTCTTTCGATTCCTTTTACCTTTATTTCCCAATTCTCTATAAATTTTTTTGGATCATCAATAAATTGCTTATTTTGTACTTTTCCTTTATATTTATCTTTGTATCTTCTAAGTCTTTCCACCTGTGCTGAAATTTTTAGTTTGTTATTTGCAGTAGTACATGATCGATCCTGATCTGTTCTAATACTGCACATTGCTTTTATCACATCTATCTTTCTTAGTATTTTTGTTGATCTGTTCCGTCTTCTATAATCTTCTAACAGTGACACTTCTTGTCTTAGCTGTTTTATAGTTTTCTCTATTAGATATTTCCATGATGGTATTCACTTTCACCCCTTCCTTTTCTTCACTACTGTGTTCCTGTGGTAGAACTTTATCAGTCATTAATTTAGCAGCACAGTAATATATTCTGTTTACTTCTGTTATATTGGTTGGATCTCTATGGACAGTCCTAATTACTGCGTTCATTTGTTTTATCAAACGTCTGACTTTTGGGGTTTTATTAACCTTCTGCAGTCCATTTCTTTCATTAGGATGGCCACGATGGTGCAGCGGTTAGCATTGCCACCTCACAGCAAGAGGTTCTCCAGTTCGATCCTCTGCTGGGGGGCCTTCTGTGTGGAGTCTGCATGTCCTCCCTGTGGTCGCGTGGGTTTCCTCCGGGTGCTCCGGTTTCCTCCCACATCCCAAAGACATGCTGTAGGTGGACTGAACACTCTAAATTGGCCCTAGGTGTGAGTGTGTGCATGTGTGTGCCTTCTGTGAAAGGTTTGGCACCAGGCTGGCAACTCAGCACTGTAAAACTCCACTGCCAATCATGAGCGGACAGGGGATCCGCTGTGGCGACCCCTAACTGGGAAAAAGCCGAAAGAAGAAGTCTATTTCTTTCATTGATCTTGATATATCTGTCTATGTCTATTAAATCAAGCAACTCTTCTCTTAATTCATTTTCTTCCAAACTAAGGGCACATCCCTTATTTTCCATTTCCTGCAGGCATTCTATAGAAGATTCTGTAGCATCTTCCTGTGGCACATTCTCTTCAGCTTCATCGTGTGCCATCTGTTGCTCTATCATATGGGAACTCACTGGCCTATCACTCCTCAACATAGAGTTTCTACAGTTTCCTGTTCCTTCCTTTGCTGTCTAGCTTCAAGTGAACATTTATACTGGTTTCCTGTGGAAGGCTCCAAAATATCTTCATATGGCACCTGACCTGTTGCTTCCTGTTCCACTTGTTTCCCCTTAATTTGGATATCCATTGCTCTATCCTGTTGTGGTGCTTTCTACATTTGATTTTCTACACTAAATCTTTCTCTTTGCAGCTGCTCCATAACCTCAATTTCTAATTCTTTGACGTCTCCATTACTAATCTCTTTTTCTACTTTTCCTCTTAGTCTCCTTATTTTTTGTATTGTAAAGTTTTCCATATCCAGATTCCTTTTCCTGTATTTCTCTTCAAATATCTTTGGTGCTGCTCTTTTTGTATTGGTTAGTTTTGCTTTCTCCTTTGCATAAATATTACACCATATTAAATCTCTTTTCCTTTCCCATGTCCATATTTCTTCTTCACATGTCTCCTGATCTTCTTGCTTTTTCTTATTCTGGGGATTACTCCATCATGCTGTGATGTAGTCTGTGTTAGGCCTTCTACAGTAAATCCTTCACTTCGCAGGCACTCCATAACTTCAATTTCTATTTCTTTAACTTCTGGTTTACTAATCTTTTTTTCCACAGTACATCTTTGTGTTATTAATTTTTTTATTGTGAAATTTTCCATATCTGGATGCTTTTGCCTGTATTTCTCTTTGAATATCTTTGAGACTGCCTTCTCTATATTAGTTAACTTGGCTTTCTCCTTTGCATAAATATTGCACCATATGAAATCTCTCTTTCTTTCCCATGTCCATATTTCTTTTTTATATTTTTCAAATATCTCTAAGTTTTGTTGTTTATATTTTTGCACTTACTCACTTCCTCAGATGCTTCTTTTTCCAAACATATCAATGTTTCTTGATCTATATACTGTTTTTCAAAAATCTGTTGTATTAATGAACGCACATTTTTATTTGAAACTTCTGACAGTTTTTCTTGCGGAAGTATTTTTCTTTCCTCTAATTTCTCTCCTAATCATTTTGTATATCTTGTGTCTGGAAATTCTGGGCTTTTAACATAATAGTAACAATACATAATTTCTTTCTTATCCTCAATAGTCCACTCTGTCGTCTTTATGACTCTTCTTTGGCCAGTCAATTTTTGTGATTTTTGTATACTACTACTTCTTCTGCAATGGCCTGGACCTGGCCTGGCCCCATTGTAGGAATGTTTCTGTATTTTGAGGATTCTACACTGTCATTTTTCCAGTCCTGGCACCAGTGTGCCTAGCAGGATTGGGCACTTTTTTATCCTGGATCTTGTGCACCCAGCTATTTTTTTTTTGTTTTTGACTTACTTCTGTCCATGATATATGCTATATAAATACAGTTTGTATGTCAGTGTCGCCTCAGTGAGATTTTGTGAAAAACAAGGTTCACCTCGTGAGGGTACTTACCAAGACTTCAGGATGAATTCAGTTTCAGCACTACTACTCTCCTTTGCTTGCTGACTTTTCATCTCTCCATTAGGACCTCACTGTAGGATTACTGACATGATACATCATGCCTTCATGAAAGCTCAGGCACTTGCAAAGGAGGAAATGGACACGGATGGAGAACTGCCATCACAGAACACTCTCAGTGACACAAGTTATTGGTGTTCCTGTCTGGGAACAGTAAGAGGACGCTGATACGTAGGGCTTGGATGTGAGAGCTGGACTGTTGGTGACATTGCATGTCTCTCTCTGGGTTGCATCAGGTTGGTATGACTGTATACCACAGTTAATATATGGTGGCACTCTACTGTCATGAGTTGGCAGATAAACATTGCTATATCTCTCCTACAAGTATGTCCAGGAGGCCACCACTGTGATCTGTGCCACAATGTACATCTGTGTTCATTGTATTTAGAATATATTAAAATCCTTGAAAGATGCATTTATTCACAACTCCTCAAACATCTCACTGACATTCACCTCCTCTCCCCAATTTAACATGGCTGGAGGAAATGTCCATTGCAGAAGTGAGGGGACATCCACCATGGACAGCCTATTGCATACCCTTTCCCTTTCGCCTGGATGAGTGTATGTGGTTAGGGCTGGGGAGAAAATAAGAGCCGTTGAACCACTCCTTAAGGCTGAATGATGTCCTTTCCTAGTTTCCCATTACCCTTGTGATGGGAAATGAATGGGTCAGTTGACTGAGGACAGAGATTGATGATTGACAGGACATGAACCACCCCTGATGGCTGTCTGAATGATGGCCTCTCCTTGCTGCCTATTGCCCTTATGATGGGAAATGAATGGGTCAGTTGACTGAGGACGGAGGTAGATGACTGACAGGGCATAGCAACAGAGTGGCAAAAAACATATTGTACAAATATTTAAACACCTTGGCAACCCAAGAAACTGAATTGTCTAACAAAGTCGGCAGAAAAATCGTTGCGGGACTAAAATCCATAACTTTACACTTATTGGCGTTAATCGAAAGGCCATGCCTTCTTAGCCATGAAGCTATAGTTAACAAGTAAGTCCACATTATCCTTACCAGCAGGTGTTGATGACAGTGCCATTCCACAAATGAGATTCCACTGTGGCCATGTCCTTCTATGGTCTGTATCCCATATACCTATGGACCCACAGCACTTTTCAAATCCACGTCTTTGCAGGATTCTGCCATCTGTTGCACCTGTGCTCTTCTACACTGGTATTGTGAGGCCATCCAGAAAATCTAGTCACTTGTTCTCCCATAGGAAGCTCAAGCCCCTAACTACTTAATAAACACAGCTCCCCCAACCTCCTAGCCATATACCCCAGTAACACTTTTACATCCCCTCACCCCTTCGCCTATAATACCTTCCCTCATCCTTTCACCTATATAGTCATTGCTGATTCTGTGACAGCACCCCACCCCACCTCTGCACATTAGTTAACTGTGTTCTGGTCTGTGTTATAGGGGATAAGTGATGTAAGCATAGTGTGGCCATTCAATGGACTGTACTGCATAGCCTGCATGTACTGTTACAGACATCAGTTTTATTCTTTATTGTCTCTACTCTGGGCTAAAGTTGTGGACCAGATGCCACCTCCATGTCAATGCCTCAGCCTTGCATATGGTTCCCCATTAACTAATTCCTTAATTGACTCCACACCCAACACCTCTTCTGCTGCCTGCCCTGGTCTGTCTGGTAGTGTGATGGTTAACCCATGATGTATGTGTTTGCATAAAATGTTGTGCAGTATGGCACAGATGACAAATATCTTGCTGCAGGTCTACAACAAAACAAATTAATATAGTTAGCATAATTTATTAAGCAGTGCAGTACTAAAAAGATAAGAAGAATACTAGACAAGTGACTGTAGGACCATAAGATGTTTAGCTACATACACCTTTGAGTAGATGCACTTAAAAGTTCTTGTTACTCTTTGAGTACTTATAGTGCTCACCTCCAAAATCAAGCAGAGCCATATATGATAACCCTGGGATAAATTTATGATTGTCCATCCAAACGTCAAAAGTAATCTTAAAGGTAACCACTGCAGTACTTCACTTAACTTCTAGTTGTAACTTATTACATAGTCAGTGGATACATTGAGTTAAGAACCATGCTTATTCAGTGATATAGATTTAAGTCCATAGTGTGAATATTTGCAGACACCGTTTTTGCAAATAAATAGGGGTCTAATAAGTTTGGGTCTTTTGTGGCTCAAAGATATAGCAACATGTCGGAGTAGCCAGTGGACAGCTGAATATAAGGAGAATATTTGTATAGTTAAAGAACTGAAGGCCTTTAATTTCTTTGTTTAGAAATCTTTGGGGCCTTTCCAGTTGAGTGTTGTGCTTGGATTTTCACATGGCGAAAATGGCACTGGATTTAGTGAGGAGTCTGATGAGGAAAGAGTACAGATATATTGACTTCTTGGATCTTGAAGATATTGCCTTGGGAATAACCTGGGTGTGATGGAAGGTTTTCATGACTGGTAGAAACTTGTTGATCGAATGAGAAAACATTTTCCACAAAAGTTCACAGTCTATTTAATCAGTGTTACTGTTTTAAAACAGTATTGATTGTGTGTGTGTGTGTGTGTGTGTGTGTGTGTGTGTGTGTGTGTGTGTGTGTGTGTGTGTGTGTGTGTGTGTGTGTGTGAGTGAGTCTTTCACTGTATAGCTACACGCATATGAAATTATTTCTCTGTGCTACAATACTTTCATAGTCTTGGATTTCTCTCCCCACCCCAAGTTAGAGCAGACCCCCAGGGCTTCCCTTGTGGAAAGATTCTGTAGTTGGGTATTGCCACATTTCTTTTCCTTGTTAGAGCTGATATTAAGTGCATTTTTGATAATGACTCTACATCTAAAAATTGTTTCAGTTGGCGTGACATCATTGGGTATAATCCAGCTGTCAATGACCTGAGGAGCCTTTGTTATGTCATGAATTTGAAATTGGTTCTGTTCTGATGCCATCTATACTAGGTCATCACTGTCATTGTCATGTTCTTTAGGGTATTCTAGAGGAAAGTCAAAAAAGAAAGATCTGGAGTGAATGCCTCCCACCCCCTACCAGAGTTGCCTGCCAGCAGCTCAGAATTATAGAAGGGGGTACACATGCCAATACCTTACTGGACATCTCTGATTTTCTTTTTTATAATTAAGAGCTTGTTCAGCTTTGTGAATGATAGTTATTTTTCAGTAGGAATTTATAAAATATCTTTTATTTAATTGGCAGAAACACTGCCATGAAGGAACTTAATTGTCCTGGTTGTGTTTTAGGCTGGAAAACGACATGAATCTTGCCATCTGTCAAATACACTTCTGACTTTACAGGTTATGGTGGGTAGTGAACCAGAAAAACAACTTTTGCGTGTTAGAGGTTGCCTTGTAAATGTTGCCACACTGTAGGAATACACTAGTCAAAGAATATTAACTAAAAATGATATAAAGGTTATTCAGGCATTGTGGGTGTTATTGAACAGTGAACTCCAGTTCACACAATGTAAGCAGCAGTGTTTCAGAGAGTTTCCTATGCGTGCCTTAGTTGAAGGTTGTGCATCAGGGGTGGTAACTCGGCATGTAAAAATCCACTACCAAACATTAGCGGACCGGAGTTCCGCTGTGGCGACCCCTAACCGGGATAAGCTGAAAGACACAACAACAAGTGATTACAGCTTAGGAGTGCCCACAGCATTGCTACAAAACAGAAGTGTCAGAATATTCTTACAGGTTTTAAAATCTTTACTAGTGCATGACTTTGCTGTAGTTGCAGGGATGGTTTCCAGTAAACTGTACTAGAAATGCTTTATCTGATCAGGGCTGTTCATGTGCTGTGGTATATAGTCTGTCAGAATATCCTTAACTCTAAGTATAAACAGATACTCAACAAATGGAAATGAGAAAAAACAACTGTGTAATAAGTCAGCTTGTCAAACATTAGTTTGTGCATGTAACTTGAAAGCTGGAAATAGACATTAAAAAAAACTGACATGTATAATAGATGGGAACAACAGCTTTTTATCATAGTAACTATGCTATACATATTATCTTGGAATGTCAATAGCCTTACAGGACAAAAAGGAAAGCGTATCAAATTATATTAAGAAATGTAGAGTGCAAATAGTAATGCTGCAGGAGGCACATTTGGAAAAGGGGAGTAATTACAGTAATTACTAAAGGGGCTCCAAAAGTGATAGAAGAGAAAAAAAGATAATAGTAGATTTATGGCAGTAAGGGGCTACTGGCAAGGGAAGCGGATTATGCTGGCATGTATTTTATATTTCACCAACAACTACTGTTATGATGCTTAAGAACATCTGTGGAGAAATAATTAGCTTTCAGCAGAAAATGTAATTTATAGGTAGACTGGAACTTAATTTGCAATACTGCTTGCGTATCGGGGTGGGGGGCCTAGAAGGGAAAATATAACAAAAGAGTGTAGATCTCTGAAGAAACTTATAAAAATAGTTTGTATGGCAGATGTGAATTCAGTAGTAGAACCTCAGACAGAATTTATATATTATTCCCCAAGGTACAGACTAGATAGAAATTATGTTTCACAGGAACATGTGCAATTAATTGAAAGCTTCAGCACACACCCACTTTTTCAGATCATGGACTGATAAAAACAAGATAAAAATGCAGGGTAGTGAAATAAGAATGAGACACTAGTGCCTTCCAACCTACCTGCTAAAAAGAGAGACATTTAAGGAATGGGTAGTAGAAATTATTTCAGAGGTATTAAGGAAGATAGAAATATCTTCAGAAGTAACTAGTGTGTGGCATAAAATGAAAATGGAGTTCAAAAATAGGTTAGAAATAAAAGAGAAAGAGATATGTTTAAGAAGTAATAGGAATTACGTTTAAGAAGTAATAGGAATTACTTAGAGGGGCTGACAAAGGTAAACGTATTCCAGAATAAGGGGAATCTCACAGAACAAGAAGTGCAGATGCAGAGTACTGAAGAGAAAGTAAGGGATTAGATAGTTGCTTAACAGCAGTTTTTCTAAAAATAACTCCAGAGCACAAAAACATTTAGGACAATGGCTTAGGCAACAGAAAGACAAAAGGGTTGCTGCCAAACTCAGGTAGCCTGTAACAAGAAAAATAAGTAGAGATCCTGCAAAGGTATGAGAGATTTTTTGAAAACCTTATAAAAATTTGTATAAAGAAGGAGCAGTAATGGAAATATTTATGAAAGTCTCAAGGTTGGAGGAAGATGAGGCTCAACAACTAACAGTTAAGATAGAAAGAGATTAGACAGAAATAGTACAATGTTATCAATCTTCAGGAAAGTCTATAGGAACAGATGGTTTTCCTCTGGAAGCTTGGAAGTTAGGATAGAAGAAAGTGATAAATATCTGTAAGATATTATTTAACAGTATTTTAAAAGGAGGAGAAGCACCATCTTCTTTGAAGAAAGCTGTGGTGGCTATATTAGGTAAAGACTCATCAGACCCAGCTTCATACAGACCCATTTCAATATTAAACTGTGATTATAAAGTGTTGCCTGTACGAGCTAAAAATATTGTAAAAGTTTTGCCAAAATTGCTAGATATGGATCAATGTGATTTTTGTAGAGGTGAGGCAAACATTTGACAATATTAATAGAACAATAAACCAAACGAGCAACCGAATGAGAGCCGAAGTGGATGAACGTAGTTTATTCACACAAAATGCACAGAATGAACGCTGCTATTGATACAATTGCGTTTTCGTATAAACACTTCTTCACATGCTAAAAACACACATGAATCATCTCATTTATATACTGTGACAACACTCGAACAATGCTTACTATTGGATAACCAATCAACTTCATTAATATAAATTAATTGAATAAAATAGAATGAGATTTTTAAAAAATAACTTTTTATATAAATATATAAAAGTATTGAACTCATCTAGTCAAATTCAATAATATAAAATGATGTTTATAACATACCCTGTCAATTTTTAAAAAATATATATATTTATTATAAAACAAATGTGTATCAATTTAATTCATTGTCAAAAATTCTATGAACACAATGAATTACTGACCTCTAGTGGAGATATAAAAAAACAGCATATTTATAACAGTATTACAATTTGGCAGATCTCAGCTTTAATACTGGTGTGATGGACAACATGTCATTGAGTCCGGGTTCCCTAGTGGCTTCTAAAATGATTTGCCAATATAGTTCCCGGTACTCTAATTTTGCTTCCCACATTCCTCCCCTTATTTCTTTTGGCACAATCTCCAGAACAAAAAAGAAAAATACAGCTTGTGTACATATTAACTTATGTCGATACAATGCGTTTCTGGAATTCGCCTTATTAATTTCATTAATTAAATTGATATACATTTGTTTTATAATAATATAAAATAATAATAATAGTATTTTTTAAAAATTGACAGGGTATGTTATAAACATCATTTTATATTATTGAATTTGACTAGATGAGTTCAATACTTTTATATATTTATATAAACAGTTGTTTTTTAAAAATCTCATTCTATTTTATTCAATTCATTTATATTAATGAAGTTGAGTGGTTATCCAATAGTAAGCATTGTTCGAGTGTTGTCACAGTATATAAATGAGATGATTCATGTGTGTTTTTAGCATCTGAAGAAGTGTTTATACGAAAACACAATTGTATCAATAGCAGCGTTCATTCTGTGCATTTTGTGTGAATAAACTACGTTCATCCACTTCGGCTCTCATTTGGTTGCTAGTTTGGTTTATGTTTTTAGTCTTTTTTGGAGCCATTTTTCGTTGGTTTATTAATAGAACAATGATGATCCAGAGGGAACCAGAATATAAGAAAATACCATTGTTGTTAATGGGACTTGATACAGAGAAAGCATTTGACAGAATAAACTGGGATTTTTTGGTTCTCCTGTTATGACTACACACTGTATGCAGTGCTGTTTCTATAACTTCAATACCCATCATATAGACAATTTGAAATCTATACCATCACCAGGGATACCACAGACAAACTGGTATACTTTTTATGGAGGATGGCTCCAGATATCACAACCCCAAATTGTGTGTTAACTGAAACCGATTTTAGTAGTGTACTTGATTTCATCTTTTCCTTCTGTTCTCAGTTTCATTCTAGACGTTTACAGAGTCATTGCAAAATCCTGCGAAACTATTTCCTGTTTACACAATCTTCATTCAGAAGATTTTGAAAAAACTCTCATAGGAAACAGAGTTTCACCATGCTTTTGCCTCCATTCAGTTGCAAGGATTTAAACGTTTATGTCAACAAACATAATTGCTTCATTTGGTAGAAGATTATGAGAGTGTTGAACTCAGCACTACATATGGCTACTCTATCCTTCCATGTGCTTGCCTGTTAACAGACAAGGTGTAATAAGTTGTTACTTAGGAGCAAATAAGCATTCATCTGCACAGTCAATTCCTGAGGGCATAAACCATTTGTTAAATCTAAAATTATATTTAACAAAATTCACAAAGTTGAGAGTCATGGCGTGTATCCTCTCAAAGTCTAGTCTATGTAATTAATGGGAATCAACATATTAAAGTAGCTTACTTTTTTATATTTTCAATTAATTTTATGGACTGTATTTTTTGTATTTTATTATTTTTAAACATGGAAAATCTTATTTGCAGATCTTCACTGGTCTTATAAAGGTAGAAATGAGAGCTTATCTCAGGCTAGAAAAGGAGTGTGCTTAGGACAAAAGAGTCAGTTGTGTGGAAGGCAGTCATTAAATGCAAACAGTATGACTAAGTGTATACAACCCCAACTTTTATTGAATGAAGAAAGTGTAAGATATATATGGTAGTTAAAGACTATTTTAGTTTGCTTAACAGTCCACTGTACAGGAAGATTGTTTGATATGTACAAGCCAACAAGTAAAAGTTTTCCCATATGATCTGAAATTATTTCTGGTATCCCACAGGTCAGTGTTGGGCCATTACTATTTAATTTTGCATTTTTATCTTTACCTGTGCCAGTTACTGGATGGCCAAGTTTGTAGGCGATATTAAAGTCACATTTAATACAGCCCTGTCCCACTACATTTGGAATGTACTAAGAGCAATGTCCCTAGTTGAATCATTTACTCACTTCAGTTACACCTTCCTAAAAATGCTAAATGATTTAGCACTAATAAAGACAAGAAGGGTAAAATCTAATACAGTGCCAGGGCTGACAAAAGAGACCAAATAGCTCACACTGCAAAGAGATAAAACATGGAAGTAATGGTATAAGAATAAAACACAACATGCCTACCAGAATTTTAGATGTCTCAGAAACTGTATCAAGATCCTTGTTAAATCTGACAAGAAATCATACTACAGTAATCTCCACAAAAGCACCAAAAAAGCTATTTTAGTCCTGTCTAAATAAACTGTTACACATTGGCTATACCACTACACCCTGCCCATCTACTTCGAAAAACAGAGTGTCCATTGCCACTCATTTCAATTCAAATTTTATCCATTCAGTTCTATCAGTAACCAGTGACCACCTCACTTCACCCCTTCAACTTTCCTCTGTTCTCGAAAGCAACATGCATAGTCTTTTAAAGTTTAGCCCTTCCCAACATCAACCATAAGAAATTACTAGCCAAATTAAAAGCAACAACCTCAGCTGCCGATAATCTTCCCACCGAGTTCCTCAAAACAGCTGTAGAAGCACTAGCCTTCCCTGTCTCCATTCTAATCAACCAGTCAATGTCCCATCCATCTGGAAAAAAATCCATTAAATACCTCTTTACAAAGAGGTACTTCAACAGATTTAACAAACTATAGACCTATTGCTATCCTATTACCCTCTCTAAAATCATTGAGAAATGTATTCAGTCTCAGCTTATGAAACATATAACCAAACATAACCTCCTCTCCAACATGCAGCATGGTTTCAAGCCCACCCACTCTACTACTTCTGCCCTCCACAACTTCAACAACGTAGCAAACCAATACAAAAATTAGGGCAACCTTGTTTCTCACTTTCCATTAACCTTTCTAAAGCATTTGAAACAGTGTCCCACCAAAAGCTCCTCTCTGAACTTGCAGCACTAGGTCTCATTTACCCCTCCCTCCCCTGATTTCACAGGTATTTATGCAGTTATCAGCAGGTAGCTAAATATTTTCATAAATAAACTTCTTACCGCTATAGCACTTGCCACTCTTATACAATATGCTGACAATTCAACTCTTCTCTGCTCCATCCATAACAAAATTACAAGAAATCACTCAAAATTCATTCACTGATATTAAAATATGGCTAAAAAATTCTGTTAATTACACCGCATCACTAACTGCAGTTACTTCTTATGTCCATTTATCTTCCTGCTCTTTTCCATAACTTCTCTTATCATACCGCTATTATTTTTAAGCTACACTCTACTTGTCTATCTGTAAATTGTTACTGAACTCAGAAGTACTCAAGTTTGATCTTTCCCTGTAGCCATCAAGCTATAAATACATTGTTACTATATGTTAGTTCCCTGTTCAATAATTAACAGTTTGTAAATTTCTCTCTTGTTTTTTGTGTTAAAATGGTATGTTCATGTAAGAAATATTTAAAATGTTTAAATCTTATTTATTTGTCTTTGTTGACCAGATTTACATGTTATCATGTAAATAAGCTCATGTATAGATGTTTTACCCTGTAATTATAAATGTACATCATGTGTTAATTAGTTTCTCTCTGACCCTCTGCTGAAAATGGGTTTTGCCCAGTTAGGCTTTTCCTGGTCAACAAAGACAAATAAATAAGATAGTCAGTATACATCTTCAAATTACAACTTGTCATTCCGTTTATATTGGTCTGATTTATCGAAATGCTTCAATAAATATAGCCTAAATATAAACTTCCAGAAATGAAGGAGGGTTATGTATTTTGGTACATTTAAACCAGAAACAAAATCTAAATTGGATAACTATGTTACAGAGGATAACTGAGTATAACGGTTTAGGTGTTTGCATAAGCCCTAACCTTCCTTTAAGAAAATGCATATATAGTTAAGGTAAACAGTATAAGTATTATGGGTTTGATTTTGAAAAAAAAAATACATCATGATTTAATATAGTTCTTGTAAAATTATTTATAACCTAAGTTAGACCTACACTGGAATACAACTATTTTGTATTTATACAAAAGGTAATCTGTCAGTGCTTGAAAATGTTAAAAGGGAGACTCAATGAAACGGTTATCAAGAGCATACAGAAAGGTTTATTTTCAAAGTGTTATTACTGGTAGACTTTGTTTAACTTAGCAAACTCCATATGAAGAAATAAAGTTGTTAAATATTGAGTTAGTGCAATCAAGTTAGGGCATCACAAGGTGGAAACTTCACATTTCAATTTGTCAAATGCAGAACATCTTTAAGAACAACCTTTATAGGTCATAATACAAAACACTTCCTTGGGACTATTTAAGAGCTCATTAGATACTTGGTCAGGGTCTAATATCTACTCTTTAATTATAGAGTTTCTGTTCTTGATGGTCTTTCACCTTTATGCAGCACCCTAAGAAACTGTAAAACTATAGATAGATTACAACAAATGCCATTCTGTGCAACAGTCTGCTATACAACAAGATGATGTGGGATATGTAGAGTGGAACTGTAGATTGCAGCAAATGTCAGTCTATATGGCAGTCCAGTATACACAAAGATGATGTGGAATATTTACTAGGCAACTACAGACACAGTACAGCAATTGTTACTTTGTACAAGAGTCTGGTGTGCAAGATGACAGTGTGGAATATGTAAAGGGGTACTACAGACAGAGTACCAAAAATGTCAGTTTTTTACAGCAGTCTGCCATGCAGAAACAGTACAAAAGATGTGAGAAACTGTAGACACTGTGATGTATATTTGCAATCCTTGTAGTTTTCCACTCTTATTGCAGGACGTAGAGGTATTAAAGCACATTTAAGTCTGTTAGCAGTGGACTGTACAGAAAAATGGCAGAGGATGTATAGCACTGCTGTATGCATAGCAGCACGTTCACTGGTATATGTTGCAACCATGTTCTCGTAAAATAGTGCACAATGTCTGGGGCACTAAGAAAGCATTATCACATCCTGGTTTAAACAGCAGCCCAAAAAAAATTCTGTGGTGACATGTGTTTTGGACTGGAGTGCAGATGGTCCAGGGTTCTAGTCCAGGGTATGCAAACTTTATTTAGGACCTGCTGGAGAGATAGGTATGTATCCCAGAAACTATGTCTATGGAGCAGGCTCCTCATCCATGTGAAGCAAAGTTCCCTCCTAACCCAATGCAACTTGGACAATTGAATGGAAAGCCTTAAATTCATCCCTGGTTTGACACCTGTGTCTTTAATGGACACAGGTAACCTGTAAATGGTTCATCTCCCAGGCCCATGTTTACACTTATCAAGGGTATCAGAACTTGTCAGAGATTTGGGATGCATGGATAGGCTTAAAAAGATCCTTGTGGATATTAGCCTAGTAAACACCTATGAACCTAGGAAGGAAGGTAGAATGTGAAATGTACTTAGAGGGCAGACTAGAGAGGCTTCTTGCCTCTTCCTGCCATCAGGGAAATGTAATTTTTTGAAAGTAGTCTTGTGTTAAGCGTATTGGAGCAACAGTTGGTACTACAACTAGTGGGCTGGAGAAAGCTACTAATTCTTGTGAAATGACAATTTTTGTTAATTTTTCTCATTGAAAAAGTTCTTTCCTGCTTCACATGTACACACACAAGATTCATTCGTGCCTATAAGTCTCTCTTCATAACTTTCCTTTTCACTGCTTGCCACTAGTTTGTCTTTTTAACTGTCTTCTACTCTTAACCGGTGTCAGAGCCATGGACTAAAACTAAATGCCAAGAAATCTCACACAACCAAATGATCCAAAGGGTTGTTTAACAGGAACAGCAGCAGGAAAACCCAACAACAGCAGGAAAACATGAACAAGTAATAATCCACACTTTTATTCAAAAAAACATTCTAGCAACTCGGTGTAACCACCTTTACAGAATACAAAATCTCTTGCTATCAACTCACTATATATGTTACAGTTTCAATTGTTTCCACCTATTATCTAATTAAGTTAAACAATAAATTAAAACAAAACAGAATAAAATCTTTTTAAAGCAAACACTTCCAATTTACTAAATTATTAAGCCCCATAGGGGCTAATGTGTTATACTTTAAAATATAAATAGACTCTTTATATAAATGTTTTTCTTTTAATAACAATTAATTTTCATATTTCTCATTTATTTGTTCCAAAACGGTACCTTGCAATAATAAATAATTACTTTTATGTGCAATTTAAAATTTATCCCCATGGTTATTCCTGGAAGTTATGTAGTGCAACTAGAAATTTTTAAGTTAGTATGCAAATTATATGTGAAAGTGTTTTTTTAAAGACAATTTGAACAATTATATTGAATGTTCAGAGTATAATTCCTCAGATGAAAGTTTTTATTCATGTTATGAAGATGAAGGGAAATTACATGCTGTAAATGAAGTTAATGCGTACTTTAGGTTAGATACATCCAGTATTCCTGTCTCTAGTAAGTTTATTCCCCCCTTTCAGAATGAAAATATTGCTCATTTTAGTTCTATGGTCAGATCTGAAGGTGAAAATATCTACAATAATGTAAAACATAATAGAAGAGATATACAATATAATTTAACATATAAAGAATGGAAGGCTTTACAAGATTTAAGTAATAAGAAAGACTTAATAAGTAAACCAGCCAATAAAGGTAATAAAAATTGTGATAATGAATGTATTACAGTATTATAACGTGTATGAAGCATTTGAAGGATCAAAAAGTGTATGAAATAAGTGGGATTGAACAATATGAAAAAGCTAAAATTAAACTTGGGGAACTTATGGAAAAAGGTGCACGTTTTTTAGGATATCTATGTAAGGAAGATATAGAGAAAAAAATTCTTGAATAGCAATTGTGGGTTGGCTACTTTGTTTTGTCTGCCTAAGATTCATAAAAGTATGGAAGACTCACCCGGTAGAACAATTATATCGGCTTGTAAATACTTTCTTTATAACACAAGTATTTTATTGCACCAGGTATTGCTCACTTATGTACACAAAATTCCGTCATATATAAAATATAGATGTTAAGTTGTCCATCTCGCCTTCATTCTTGCTGGATGGGTTCGGAGCCGACCTCGGCTCCGACTCGGCCACTCTAAAAGCTCGAGAGTTGGTTCCACCGGCTCGAGGCTCCCCTTATATCCCACAATGCTAGGCGGTATTACCTCAGATCTCATTTGCCGCTACAGCTATCGAGACGTGTTGCTTCACCGGCTTCAGGTTAGTGTAGGAAATAGTTTAAAAAAGTTACTAAAACCCTTTAAATTAGTTTTCCTTTCAGTATCCCCTTACCTTAAAGGATTTTTTATCCCTTTCTCCTGGTTCTTAACCCTTTTTTTACCTCAAGAACTTATATGTTCTTCCCTTAGGCCTTCGGGCCCTCCCAATCCCTTGGAGTGTATGTGTTTCGATAATACTAAATATCTAATTTTTTTAGTTTAACTTACTGTTTTTTAGTGTATAGTGTAATCGGTGTGTTTGTGTTTGTGTGTGGTTACACTTGTTCCTTGAAATGTCCAAGGATTCAAAGGTCTCAGGCTTCAAGAAGTGTGACTCGTGCTGTCAGAAAATGTCTCTGACAGACGGTCATACTTCTTGTGTATACTGCCTGGAACCTTTACACCTGCAGGACTCTTGTGCTGTATGCCATGGCTTCAGCCCTAGAGTCCTGCAGGAAAGAAAGAACAAGCTCATTTTAAGGGGCTTGCTAAAGCCTGAGGGTCCCCCGACTGTTTCTTCGGGCAAACCTTCTAAGGCTTCTAGGTCTTCGACTCCAGCTACTGAGTCGACACCTAAGACATCGAAGTCTACTACAACATCGGCTCCGGCTGGAGCCGATGAGACTCGAACTTCTACTTCTGTGGTTCCCTCGGCTCCGGCTGGAGCCGAGGTATTGGAAATATCTGAGTCGGCTCCGATCAGACCATCGGAACCGACATCTAGAAAGAGGTCCAGGTCACCATCCCTTGGCTCTGTTCATTCGGCTCCAGCATCTCCCTTGCTGTCTGAACGGAGCCATAGATCTCACTCCTCTAGGTCATCGAGGCTTTCTGACCATGACCTTCAGAGGGTAGTGAGTCGACTTCTTAAGTCCGAGGCACTGGCCCAAATGCTTCAGAGCCCGACTCATCAGTCGATGCTTAACCCTATCTCTCAAAATGTTCCTCCTCCGACTCCTTTGAGCTCGGAGCCGGGGCGTTTCGGAACCGAGACTGTGGTAGCGTCGGAGCCGATACAATTGTCTTCGGCCCCGTCGTCGGCTCCGATTTCTTCCTTGGAAGAATCTCGGCGCCGGACTTCCCTCGTCGGCTCTGAGGGGGTGAGTGGCATCGGACCCTTGTCCGACCCTGCTCTCCCTCTCGGCGCTTCGGCGCTGGTGAGTTCAGCTCCGACATCGGCCACGGAGCCATCGCTGTCAGTGCTGAGGGAGGTTTTCAGCTTTTCGGAGCGGGGACCTCTGGCTCTGCCTGACAGGGGTGCATTCGAGGTCATGCGGAGTGTGTTGGAACCTGGTTCAACTCCACAGTCGGCTCCGTCCGTCCCTCCCTCTTCGGTGCCTCAGGTTATGTCTGCTCACTCCCTCATCCCAGACCGCAGAGAGTCAGCTCCTCAAGAATCCCCTGTGGGGATCTCATCCTCTTCCGAGGCCTCTCCTGAATTGGCAGGGGAGCCCCCTACGAAGAGAAAGTGCAAGAGGAAGCACATAGACTCACCTGAGTCTGTCACCTCTGACATGAATTTAGAGGATTCCGAGGGTTCCCCCCGTTCCCCTTCTGAAGATGTCTCCTTTGCAGACATTCTAGAGATCCTGAAACAGAGGGGAAATTGGCCAGCCCTTAACCCTTCGGAGGATGAATCTGTGTATCTTGAGGCGTTTGGCTCTCGCCCTTCCACCTCCTGGGTGTCCCCCCCCCTTTGACCCCCTCATGCAGGTGGTAGCTAAAAAGGCTTGGAC
Source organism: Protopterus annectens (assembly GCF_019279795.1). Taxonomy (NCBI): domain Eukaryota; kingdom Metazoa; phylum Chordata; order Ceratodontiformes; family Protopteridae; genus Protopterus; species Protopterus annectens. The sequence continues at coordinate 628,189,945 of NC_056733.1, forward strand.
GGCTCCTGACTCTGTGGACCCTACCCCCAGGAGACCTTCAAAGTTTATCACAGCACCAGCAGATAAGCAATTTCTGACTAAGGGAGTTTCTGTGGATGCTATGGTGGCAGCTGCCACCACTAAGAAGGAGCTAGCTGATCCTTCGGTGCCTGTCCATCCTCCTAACAAGGAATCTAGGTCTATGGACAGGTACGGGAAGTGGATGTTTTCGTCAGCGACCTTTGCCATGTGTTCGCTGAACTACCTCTGTCATTTCACTCGTCTTCAAAGAGACTTGATCAAGGAAGCGAGTGAGATGTTAAAGGATCCTACAGCTGCGGGTTTTCAGGATAAGATGAACACTCAGCTGGCTACCCTAAATTCTATAGCTAACTCCTCCATGCGCCTTCTTTCATATGCGGCTGATGGAGCAAGCAGAGCCGCAGGGACAGGTGTGGCCTTACGCTGTCATGCCTGGATGCGGCTGTGCAATTTTGCGGACCCCTTTAAAACGTCTTTCACTAATTCCCCGTTTGATGGATCGTCCCTTTTTGGTCCTCAAGTGAAAGAAACCTTGACAAGGTGCGAGACAGATGGCAAAACTCTTTCTGCCATCGGAGTCTGTTTTTCTACTCCTTCTAGACCTTACCCCAAAGGCCAGAAAAGTGGAAAGATGTGGTTCCGCAAACAATCTCAAGGGACTTTGCCTGACGCACAGAGTCGGTTCCCCTCTAGAGGCAGAGGGGGGAACAATAATGGTAGACGTCGCCCTAGAGGCAGGGGGGGTCTGCAGAACCAGGGCAATCGAGAAACCTTTTCCGATAAGCCCTTCCAGCATCCTTGAGGTGTTACCCGACTGTCCACCTTCGGAGGCAGTCGGGGGAAGATTATCACTGTACCCAGAAGCCTGGCGATCCCTAACTCAAGACAAGTGGGTACAGTCCATCATTTCCGAAGGCTATTCCATTCCGTTCTTTCGCATTCCAAATCAATCAAAAAAATCCCTTCCAGATGTTCCACCCACTCAAAGGGATCAAGCAGCGTTGGAAATATCAAAGTTGCTTGCAAAAAGAGCCATTCAGCCAGTGTCAGCAGACCAGCAAGGATCCGGAATCTACTCCAAGTTCTTTTTGGTTCCAAAGAAAAAAGGGGACTGGAGACCCATTTTGGATCTCAGTATCTTGAACAAGTCTGTCAAGAAAACAAGATTTCGGATGGTCACGCTGCAATCCATCCTACCCCTATTGGGAAAGGAGAACTGGATGTGCTCTATAGACCTCCAGGATGCGTACTATCATATAAAAATGAACAGACGCTCCAGGAGATTCCTCCGCTTCAGGCTGGGAACCAGTCACTTTCAATTCAGAGCCCTGCCCTTTGGACTCACCACTGCCCCCCGGGTGTTTACCAAATGCATGGCAGTGGTAGCTTCTCACCTGAGACGTCAAGGATTCCAGGTGTTTCCATACTTAGACGACTGGCTCCTCACAGCTCCTACCAAGCATCTTCTTCTACTTGCCAGAGACTACACCTTTCGCATTTTTCAAAAGTTAGGTATCTCAATAAATTGTGAAAAGTCTGTTTTGTCACCTTGTTGTGATATTACCTTCATAGGCGCAAATCTAGACATAGTCAACATGTCTGCGAGACTCACAGACCAAAGAATAGCAGACATCACAAACTGGTCTCCCTTCTCTTCCACAGCAACAGAGTCAAAGTCAGATTAGTTCTAAAAGTACTGGGGATTATGGCGGCTGCTATCCCTCTACTTCTATTAGCCAGATTTCACATGAGAATCCTTCAATGGATGCTCTTCACACAATGGTCGTACCAACAACTTCCGATGTCCCACACCATTGTGATTACGCAAGCATGCAAGAATCATCTTCTTTGGTGGATTTCTTCCCCCCAGCTCTTCCTAGGAAGACCCTTTGTCCTTCCCCCTCCGGTTGCTACTCTGACAACGGACGCCTCCCTGATCGGGTGGGGGGGACATTATCAGGGCAGAACAGTCCAGGGCATATGGCAACCAGTCGAACGCCACTTGCATATAAATGTTCTAGAGATGAGAGCAGTGCTTCTAGCGTTGCAAGCCCTTCAAGACTCTCTTCCCTTGGGAACGATAGCAATTCAGACGGACAACATGTCTGTAGTGTGGTATATCAACAAACAAGGTGGAACCAGGTCCTACCCCCTATGTCGAGAAGCACTCAGACTGTGGCAATGGGCGATTTCTTCTCAGCGGTTTCTGATAGCAACGCACATCCCCGGGAAGTCCAATCTTATCGCGGACAAGTTGAGCAGAGCTATCCTCATGCCTCACGAATGGTCTCTGAAAGATTCTATCTTGGAGAAAATTTTTCTCAAGTGGGGTCAGCCTTGCTGCGACCTTTTTGCTACTCCCCAAAACAGCAAGTGCAAAGATTATTTCACCCTCTTCCCCTTACCAGGCCAGCCCAGCAGAGACGCTCTAGTCCAAGTTTGGCCCCGGGGACTTCTGTATGCATTCCCCCCCCTTCCCACTAATCTCTCAAGTGATACAGAAAGCTATCGCTCAGAAGGCCTCACTGATCCTCATTGCTCCTTACTGGCCTCGACAGGTTTGGTTCCCCTTTCTACATCAATTTCTGTTGGAGCAACCCTGGCATCTGGACCTAGTTCCAGATCTTTTGATCCATCAGTCGGGTCAGTTACATCGCTCCCTCCCCTCTCTGAACCTCACTGCTTGGTTCCTCCAGTTCCAACCTTAGCCAGGCTTCCTCAAATATCTCACTCGGAAGATTTATCTTAGTAAGTGGAAACGTTTCGCCTATTGGGCTCAAGGAAGGGACATAGATCCTTTCACTGCTCCCATCCAAATAGTCCTTGATTTTCTAGCTGAACTTTTCCATGCAGGTTCATCTCCTTCTACTCTTAAAGTTCAATTGGCAGCTATATCTAACCTTCATGTGGGCATCTCAGATTCTGCCATCATGTCTCACAAGCTTTGCAAAGCTTTCTTGAAGGGAGTTTTTCTTCTTAGACCTCCTATAAGAAATCCTCCTCCTTCTTGGGACCTTAATTTAGTTCTCACATCTTTGATTCTTCCCCCTTTTGAACCTTCAGCTTCCTGTTCAATGAAATTGCTATCCTGGAAGACTATCTTTCTGGTAGCCATTACTTCAGCTAGAAGGGTCTCAGAGCTTCATGCACTCAGCAGTCGACCACCGTATCTGTTGTTTCATAAGGATAGGGTATCCTTACGGACCAATCCATCCTTTTTACCTAAAGTAGCCTCTGCGGCAAATCTAAATCAAAACATTGACCTCCCTGTGTTTTTTCCTAACTTTTCTAACAGGTCTGAATAAAAATTGCATTGGCTAGATGTTCATCGTCAATTAAGGTATTATTTGGATAGGACCAAACAGATCAGAAAAACTGACCAGTTGTTTGTCTCTTATGCAGAAGGCAGAAAGGGCCTTTCAGTTTCGAAGGTATCACTCTCCAGATGGCTAACATCCCTGGTTTCCTTTGTGTATGAAATTAGACACCAAAAGTTGCCTAACAAACCAAAGGCCCATTCGACTAGAGCTTTGGCTACTTCTATAGCTTTCCAAGACAGGCTGCCTATTGATACCATTTGTGCAGCAGCTACATTGGCTACTCCTCACACTTTCATTTCTCATTATAAGTTGGATTTAGCTTCTAGACATAGAGCTAATTTTGGTTCCACTGTACTCAAGAGTCTGTTCCGATAGGCCACCCGGGACAAGGTGCTAGGGACGCGGTCCCATCCAGCAAGAATGAAGGTGAGATGGACAACTTAACATATAGAAGTTATGTTCTTACCATAACGTTCCATGTTAGTTGTCTTCTTCTCGCCTTCTTTCTTGCGTCCCACCCTCCTTCCCCCTAGCCTGGACAGACCTAGAGGAGTTTGATTGTGACCTCTCTTTCTACCACCTCTATTGTATATAGGTATATGCTATACTGTGCATATATTCCTTCATCAGGTTTCAGGTCACCTTCTTCCCTTCTTTTTATAGAGGTGGGTTTTCCCATTTCCAGTAGTTCTGGATTTATTATTGGCTGGGCCTAGCTTACAAACGAGATCTGAGGTAATACCGCCTAGCATTGTGGGATATAAGGGGAGCCTCGAGCCGGTGGAACCAACTCTCGAGCTTTTAGAGTGGCCGAGTCGGAGCCGAGGTCAGCTCCGAACCCATCCAGCAAGAAAGAAGGTGAGAAGAAGACAACTAACATGGAACGTTATGGTAAGAACATAACTTCTATTTTTGATTTCTTAGAAAACATTTCGACAGTGGTTTGAAATATACAGATGTATTGGCTGGTTTTAGCTGTAAGAAGGCTTTATACTTCAATAAAGCATAAATATGGTATTTCTTCTTTATTTTTTATGTTGGATGATAATCCTTTTTTTAATTTCATAGTATAATTAGTGGATTTTTGTTTATAGAATAATTATTTTTGTTATACTAATGAGATATACAGACAAAAACAAGGGACAGCCATGGGAGCACCATTTGCCCCCATGTATGCGAACCTGTTTATGGCTTTTTTTGAAGATAAATTTTTGTATAAACAATATTTTATGAGACAGTATGTTAAGGCATATTACAGATATATAGATGATTTAATGTTCATTTGTGAAGGGGGTAAAAGTCAAGTTGCTCAGTTTATTGCAGGGTTAGAATGTAATCCTTTTGGTCTCTCTTTTGATGGGCTACAAGAAGGTGATGAAGTGACTTTTTTGGACCTTGTGTTGAAAGGTAGAGAAGATGGTACTGTGCTAACCAGGGTCCATAGAAAATGTTTAGATGGCAGCCAGTTTGTACATGCTTCAAGTTGCCATCCTCCCCACTTGATTTCTTCTCTTCCTTATGGGGAATTTTTGCGTTTATCAAGATTGTGTAATGACAAGAATGTCTTGAATGAAGAAATCAAAAAGTCAGCTGAGATGTTTTTGAGGCAGGGTTATGACCCTGAGGTTGTAAAATGTGCACAAAATAAAACTGTGGATAGAAACGGAGGAAATGGAGATAGTTTAAGGGAAGAAAGGGAAATAACAGTACAACATCAAGTCGAAGAAGTCTTTTGCAAAGAAAAAATTTATTTTGTGTCCTTGTATAATATCAAAAGTAATGAAATTAATAACATAGTTAAATATTATTGGGTTTTTTGAGAAAAGTAAAGTATTGGTAAAGTTGTTATCAAAATACCCAACATTGTCTTACATTAAGGGTAAAAGCCTACATGACATGTTAGTGCATGGGAACTTTATTTTCCCAAGCATGAGTATACAGAATGTATCAGTAAAAGTAGGTACTAATCCTTGTGGTAAATGTTCAGTTTGTACACAAATAGTGACTTTATTTAAGTGTATTAATAACATCAAATACTCATGCAAAGGGACACTTTCTTGAACTATTAAAGGGGTAATGTATGTATTGAAATGCTCCTGTAATTTATTTTACATTGGGGAGACCAAAAGGATGTTCAAGACCTGATTTTTAGAACATATAAGGGACATTAAGAATCAAATTGAGGAAAAAGTTATTTCTGCACATTTTAAAGTTGCACATAAAAGTAATTATTTATTATTGCAAGGTACCATTTTGGAACAAATAAATGAGAAATATGAAAATGAATTGCTATTAAAAGAAAAACTTTTATATAAAGAGTCTATTTATATTTTAAAGTATAACACATTAGCCCCTATGGGGCTTAATAATGAAGTAAATTGGAAGTGTCTGCTTTAAAAAGATTTTATTCTGTTTTGTTTTAATTAATTGGTTAACTTAATAAGATAATAGGTGTAAACTTAATTGAAATTGTAATATATATAGTGAGTTGATTGTAACAGGTTTTGTATTCTATAAAGGTGGTTACATCAAGGTGCTAGAGCGTTTTTTTTTGAGAAAATGTGGATTACTTATTCATGTTTTCCTACTGTTGTTGGGTTTTCCTGCTGCTGTTCCTGTTAAAGAACCCTTTGGATCATTTGGTTGTGTGAGATTTTATTTCAGGAACATTGGTTGTATGATATAAATGCCAAGAAATGCATAATAGCATCCTTCAGGAAGTCATCCACCCCTGGTAAATATCATATTGATAACACACCCCTAAGAGTTTACCCATTAATCAGGGACTTAGGGGCACATGTACACAGTAATCTAGCCTTTGATCATCTCATGTCTGCAGTAGTGAGGAAATCATTCTATGTTGTGCAACTTATAAACAAAGGCGTGGCGTCTAGGTCCAAGGAAGTCATTGTTCCACTGTATTTATTTTACATTTGTTGACTGGGATAGCCTGACTGGATTCATGTCCATTTTCAGCAGAGGCCCGGGGAGAAAAGCTCCAGGGTATACAGAGTAAACAGAGTAATAAAGACATTATAACACAGACAACAATCCACAAATGCACTGCAGACAAATACAGTCATGATATTACAGTAAATACTTTGACAAGCAAATTGGTTCTTGACACTGGTTAACACCAGTTACAGTCAGGAGATAAAAACAAATTAATAGTGACAGGTAATAAATTTTTATATACATTCATGGATGCTGGTTAGCCATGCTTGTTACAGTGGCAAAGCCAGTTTAGTGCCAGATGTTTTTTGAGTTTGCTCTTAAAATGACTTGGGGAGGAGAGCATAGTAATGTCAGCTGGAAGTAGATTCCAGGCTCTACCTGCAGCATTTGCAAAGAGAGCTTCCCCTGCTGAATTGCTAGCTTTAATTATATGAATTAGAAGTTTTTTCAAGGATCTAAGCAGTCTCTGATTGTTTTTTTTGGGGGGGGTGATAATATTTTTAAGAGCCGGTGTATTGCCTGGATTATAGAGGATTGTGTTAGCTATGATCAGGAGGTTATATTGTATGAGACTGGGAAATTCTAGCCACCCAAGCTGTTTGAGGTTGATGCAGTGGTGGGTTCTGCATGGCAGGCCAGTGGCAAACCTGGCAATGTGATTGTAACAGGTAGACAGTCTGTTTAATATCAACTTGTTTAGGTTAGACAGAAGCAGGGAAGCCTATATAAGTGTTGAAATTAGGTGAGAGCGGGCAATGGCAATCCTAGCTGGAGGGGTTAGAAAGGCTTTTATTCTATACAATGATCCAAGTTTTTTATTAACATTCTTTATTAATTAATTGACATGAAGTTCAGATTTTAGGTTATTGTCAATAATGACACCAAGCAATTTTGTAGAGGGGTCTGGGGAGATAACCGTGCCATCTTTTGCATTTATGGTGAAGGAGAAAGTTGCAGACCTTTGAGTAGGTGACAATAGCAACATTTTAGTTTTTTGGGGATTTAACAATAGCCGGCAATCAGTGAGCCAGTTTTGTACAGTATTAAAGGTGGACTGGGTAGCAAACTTTAAATCTGAAGGAGATGTAGCTGAGCAAATGAGGGTGGAGTCGTCAGAGTATTGGATACAGTTGACATTTGGAATAACAGTATGCAAATCATTAATAAAAATTGAGAAAAGTAGGGGCCCTAATATGGAGCCTTGTGGTACTCCAACTGTGTTTGGTAGTAGTTTAGAAAGCTTGTTTTGTCAGAGAACAGCTTGCTGCCTCCCAGTGAGGTAGGATTTGAACCATAGAAAGGCTTTAGAATCTAGAAGAATGTTTGCATGGTGTGTAACAAACGTTAGTGATCTACCATGTCAAATGCCTTGGAGAGATCCAAGAAGAGAGTAGAGGAGATGCAATTATTGTTACAGTTGCTGTTTATGGTGTTGGTAAAGGCTGAAGTTGTACTGTGGTGTGGACGAAAGCCATGTTGGGTATCGGCCATGAGGTGATTTTGGATTAGGTGGTGCATGAGTTGTTTTTGTATACATTTTTCCATTATTTTTGCAAGTGGTGAAAGTATAGCTATAGGTCTATAATTGGAGAATTCAGTGGAGGAACCTCCTTTATGTAGTGGGATAACATAGGACTTTTTCCAAATGGTGGGAATCTTTGCCTCTGCTATGGTATGGTTAATTAGTATTGATATTGAAAAGGCTATGGCATCAGCTGACCTTTGAAGGTATTCATCGGGAAGTTGGTCAGCAGAGAGAGTGGTGGTTTTCATTTTTTGATGAGGGTACGGATGAGTGATGTGGGCACTGGTTGGAAGCTAAATGAGAGTCTATTAAACAGGGTGGTATTGTCAAGGCCGGGGGAGCTAGGAAGAAGTTAGCTAGCTGGGGTTTGAATTGTTTCAGTGATGAAATGGTTGAAATTGGCTGAGATGTGTTCAGGAGATTTATCAATGAAACCAGTGGGGATGGGAGTGGATGTTTTTCCTGGGTGGAGTAGGTTATTCAGACCTGCCCAGAACTTCTGAGGATTGTTCTGGTTACTGTCTGTAATTTAGAGTAGTATTGTTTTTTGTCATTTAGAATTGATTTTTTGGTATCATTTCTGACTTGCCTGTATTTGACATGATCCAGGGGGTCTTTAGTGAAGCGCCATCGAGCCCATAATTTGTTTCTAATATTGATTTTTTGCCTGGACTCTTTAGTAAGCCATGGTGCAGTAGTCACTTTTGTTCACTTTGAGCGGATAGGTGCATGCAGATCAAGGACTTCTAGAAATTTATTGTTAAAATATACTACTGCCTCCTCTAGCGGGAGGTGTTTTAGCATAGACCAGTTACAGGAGATAAGTTCCTGTTGGAATTTGCCCTAATCGAAGTCTTTATTCCGCCTGACTTTCCTGAGTACGGGTGGTTGTGAGTTAATAACTTTTTGCTTAACTACATAAGTGAGGAGATGGTCACTTAGGTCATTGGGAAAGGTACCCACAGTGTACATTTGTGGATTACTATTTACAAGCACCCAGTCGAGTATACTGTCCTATTAGTTGGGCTTACCTAGCCTGGTAGGGGTGGTTATAGTTTGTGTAAATACATGCAAATTGATGTGAGTAGAGGGGGATTCTGAGGACAGGTGCCCCAGTCTATATTAAGGTCACCCAGCAGTAGAGTTTCTTGGGGGTAATGACATGATTGCCAAGTGAAGGGTATCCTCCAGTGTGGCTATGTTATTGCCTGGGGGAATATACATGCAGATAATGTTAATACAGTTACTCTTGTTAAGCTGCAGTTTAGTGGCAAGAATCTCAGAGTTGTTAATCAGAGGTGGCTGATTAAGATCTCTGGTCAGATTAAACTCAGATTTATACAGTATAGCTACCCCACCCCCTTCCTGGTATCACAATCTAGCCTGTGAATATTGTACCCAGGAGGTAACACCTCACTGTCAGTAGTGTTGGGCTTTAGCCAGGTCTCAGATAGACACAGTATGTCAGGGAGTGGACAGCTAGGAGAGAATGCAGTTCATGCACCTTGTTATTAATACTCCTAATATTGAGATGACAGGTCAGGAGAGAGTTAGTTGGTCTACTGATTCTAGAGAGTTGGCTTAGGTTACAGTTAGAGGGGGTGTATATATCAAAGGAGGAAGGGCCTGGGTTGGGGTGAATGTCCCCACCGAGTAAGATTCTGGGTCTGTATTTTACTAAAAGCCCCAGGAGTTTATATAGGAGTTTATAGTATTGTCTAGGTCTGGAGCTAGTGTGCCTGGGATTGGTGGGCTGGAGGAGTGTACAAGGGGTTGAGTTGTTCCCTTTGTTATAGACATGGCTGAAAGTGGGATGCTTTATAGTTGGGGTGAGAGTATGACCATTAGGGTATTCATGACTGATAAGTATCTGGTTTTCATACAGGGTGAGTACATAGGTGATTAGCAGAATGGGTAGTACATAGTAGTGGAACATGATGGTTAGTTGTTGGACTGACACTATAGTAGAAGTAACTACCAATACTGAGGTGTCAGAGAGGGAGGAGACAGTATGTATAAAGAGCTGTGCCTTTAGACCCAGGTCAGCAGCTTGCAGGGTAGCAGCAGAACAGTAAAGTTCAAGGTATTAACCTTATCAATTGAAGTACTGGCTTCAGGTAGATTATTTGTGGGTACAAGTATTCAGGAGAGCTTCCTTCAGGCAGGTGATACTTTTGGTGGTATATTTAGATGGGTTCTCCCTATAATAAAACATACATTAGTAGTGAGACCCTTTCTGGTATATACATCTAGGCACCAAGCAATCATTACACATTCACTTCAACTATAGAAAATATGGTAGAAAGCAGCTCTGTATTACTCTTTATAACTACAAACAGTAATAACTTCTTTTGTATTATATCGGAAAATAGCCAAGCTAAATCAAATGCTAGACCTTGAATTTTAGTTTGTAATAAACTTTCCAGCAGGTTCCTATGCTTAATTGCACATTAAACAGATACTTAGTTGTTTAAACAGACTGCAGTTTCAGTCGCAGCAAGTTAGATACAGGAAATAAAGCCGTATCTAACTTTTGATCCTAAAACAGATGAAACATGTTAAATGCAAGTTCTAACTTTTGATCCTAAAACAGATGAAACATGTTAAATGCAAGTTCCGACTACCATTTTCCACTTTAAATCAACAGCGGAAGCTAATGCAGCACATAAAGACTCAAGTATGAGTGGGCTTTTTACATTCAGAGTCACAGATTACACTAGTGCTATACGATGTTACCCAAACACGTTACACATACCTAGCAGCTGAAACACATGGAGAGTTTCCTTGGCTTTAAATGAACAATAATAACAGCTAGAAATATGGTGTTACCCAAACACGTTACACATGCCTAGCAGCTGAAACACATGGGGAGTTTCCTAAGCTTTAATTAAACATTAATTACAGCTAAAAACGGTAGGAGTACCCAAAATAAAATGTCCATTCACATTTAGCAATATGTTTAGGTGGACAAGGGTTAACACAGAGACATACAATTTTATAATGCCATTTTCGTTATTTGTAGATAAAACATACCAATTATGAGAAGCAAGGCTGCCGACTGGGTCTGAGAGTACTGGGCGTTTAAAAATGGCGGTTTCTACAGCCATATTAGAAACCTCGCATACGTTGAGAAATAGGAGTTTAGGGCTAATACAGTCTCCAAGTGTTATCTAAGGTGTTGGTAACTATATGGTGTTATCGTAAGCTGAATTTAGACTGTATTTAATGTATGCTTTCTATAAAACTGTATTGTACACTAGTTTATATACTAGGTGTAGACAATTAGTGGTTTACTTGGAGGGCTTTTTTGACTCCAGGTTATGGGTTCAGAGTATGATTTTTAGGGCTGTGAGAGGGAAAACTGAATAGAGTAATACAATATTCAGGGGTTAGTTTTAGGCTAAGGACTACTGCTAGGGGCGGACTAGCTAGTTTAAAAACAGGAGAGAGCCAGATTAGACTACAGGTGCCTTTAGACACAGGTCAGCAGCTTTCAGGGTAACAGCAGAACAGTAAAGTTTAAGGTATTAACCTTATCAGTTGAAGTACTGGCATCAGGTAGATTATTTGTGGGTACAAGTATTCAGGAGAGCTTCCTTCAGGCAGGTGATACTTTTGGTGGTATATTTAGAGAGGTTGTCCCTATAATAAAACATACATTAGTAGTGAGACCCTTTCTGGTATATACATCTAGGCACCAAGCAAGCAATCATTACACATTCACTTCAACTATAGAAAATATGGTAGAAAGCAGCTCTGTATTACTCGTTATAACTACAAACAGTAATAACTTCTTTTTTATTATATAGGACAATAGCCAAGCTAAATCAAATGCTAGACCTTGAACTTTAGTTTGTAATAAACTTTCCAGCAGGTTCCTATGCTTAGTTGCACATTAAACAGATACTTAGTTGTTTAAACAGGCTGCCATTTCAGTCGCAGCAAGTTAGATACAGGAAATAAAGCTGTATCTAACTTTTGATCCTAAAACAGATGAAACATGTTAAATGCAAGTTCTAACTTTTGATCCTAAAACAGATGATATATGTTAAATGCAAGTTCCGACTACCATTTTCCACTTTAAATCAACAGCGGAAGCTAATGCAGCACATAAAGACTCAAGTATGAGTGGGCTTTTTACATTCAGAGTCACAGATTACACTAGTGCTATACGGTGTTACCCAAACACGTTACACATACCTAGCAGCTGAAACACATGGAGAGTTTCCTTAGCTTTAAATAGACAATAATAACTGCTAGGAATATGGTGTTACCCAAACACATTACACATGTTTAGCAGCTGAAACACATGGAGAGTTTCCTAAGCTTTAAATGAACAATAATAACAGCTAGAAATATGGTGTTACCCAAACACATTACACATGCCTAGCAGCTGAAACACATGGAGAGTTTCCTTAGCTTTAAATGAACAATAATAACTGCTAGGAATATGGTGTTACCCAAACACGTTACACATGTTTAGCAGCTGAAACACATGGATATTTTCCTAAGCTTTAATTAAACATTAATTACAGCTAAAAACGGTAGGAGTACCCAAAATAAAATGTCCGTTCACATTTAGCAATATGTTTAGGTGGACAAGGGTTAACACAGAGACATACAATTTTATAATGTCGTTTTCGTTATTTGTAGAGAAAACATACCAATTATGAGAAGCAAGGCTGCCGACTGGGTCTGAGAGTACTGGGCATTTAAAAATGGCGGTTTCTGCAGCCATATTAGAAACCTTGCATACGTTGAGAAGTAGAAGGAGTTTAGGGCTAATACAGTCTCCAAGTGTTATCTAAGGTGTTGGTAACTATATGGTGTTATCATAAGCTGAATTTAGACTGTATTTAATGTATGCTTTCTATAAAACTGTATTGTACACTAGTTTATATACTAGGTGTCAACAATAAGTGGTTTACTTGGAGTGTTTTTTTGACTCCAGGTTATGGGTTCAGAGTATGATTTTTAAGGGCTGTGAGAGGGAAAACTGAATAGACTAATGCAATATTCAGGGGGTAGTTTCAGGCTAAGGACTACTGCTAGGGGCAGACTAGCTAATTTAAAAACAGGAATTGGCATTCAACAGCCCTGTCACTGTGTATTAGAGTGCTGAAAAGATAGCAAAGTGGGGTAGGTAGGAAGTTTAAGGTTTAGCTGGGGGAATGACATGAACATATCTAGTTTTTGATCAGGTGGTCTTTAAGTGCTGTCTTGAAGTGGAATAGGTTTTCTGTTAAGATTGATTGAAGAAGACTGTTCCAAATTGTAGATATAAGTCGAGTAAAGAGAGTCTCCAACATTGTTATTAGGTTTGGAAATAGATAGAAGAGGTTTATTTGGGGAGCATATGAGTTGATTATTAGTGTAGGGCTGGAGCATTTGTTGGAGGGCTGGGTTTTTTTCTTGTTGGTGAATAAGTTTGTGGGAGGTAGTGAGTTTGGGTGTAGGTTAAATGGTTAGGTAGTTCTACCCAGTTTAGTTTTTGTAATGCCTGGCAGTGATGGGTTTGATGAGGGACATTGGTTGCAAACTTAGCAATTCTGTTATAACAGGCCTCAAGTTTTGTTAATTTGGCTTTGTTTAAATTCCTGAATATGGGGGGGCATATAAGGTGTAGAGAAGCTGGGTTCTTGCTGTTTCTTGTCTTGCTGTAGCAGTGAGGAAAGGTTTAATTCTATAAAGAGAACCTAGTTTTATATGTATCTTTTTGATGGCTTGAGCTAGCTGTCCTTTTGCACTCAAAATTTTGAGTGGTTATTTCAGCAAGTGTTGAAGTATAGTGACTTTGGAACTCATATATTCTAAGTAAGGAGGGGTTGGTTCTGATAACACTTTTGTATATGCTTTTTTTGTTTATTGTGGGTTTTTTCATATTTTTTGTTATTTGAAAACCAGTGGTTGAATGTTTTTTTTCAGTGAAATGAAAGGTTACTTTACTAATACCTTCTGTCACCAGTCTGTTAGCCAGCTGCACAGAAGACACTACCAAATCCTCCTCAACTGCCATTGCAGCTACCTTCCTCAGCATTTTCTTCAGAGCAGGCCTTTGTTAAAGTTCAGATATATGCCTCTCCTTCACTAATGTAATTTAGTGGTCAAGTCCATTGAGTGACCTCATTAGGTTATGACTTGCTAAATAGAATGGCATCATTTGGTGGTGACTGAGTCTTTGGAGTAGCCTCTTGAAGGTGGTGCCTTTGTCATTGGAATTGCACGATTTAGTGAGTGTCTTCATTCAGTGGTCAACCAGTCCTTTGGAAGAGTCTCAGTTTTTGGTGGACAAGTTCCTGGAAGGACTGCATTCACTGGTGAACTAATCTGCAAAGAAGCCTCAGTTGGTTTTTGCTGGGTCCTTGGAGAGACATCATTAATTAATGGCCCACTTCTTCTAGCATCCTAACTCACTGGAGGTGTAGACCTCAGAGAAGTTTTATTTAGTGATGGTTCAGTCCTTGGACAGGTCTCAATCATTGTTAGCCCAATCCTTGAAGGGAACTTGTTCACTTTCCCCAGTCATAATCCTGGATCAGGATCATGTGGTACAACAGTTCCACTTTGAAGTCATACTGGGTAGGGTACAACAACTATATTCTTCTAGTGGGAACTGTACCAGTCATAGTGCCTCCTCTTTCTGTCTCTAATACAGTGTCTGATAATGGCCTCCTGCAGCTTTATCTCCTTTGGTGACTCTGGCTGCTTCCTTCATGATCCTGATATACTACTGGCTTTGTTTACCTTTTAACATTTGTCATCCTCTCATAAATGGCTTTCTTCTTCCTTTCCACCCTTTTTTAACTCTTAGCAAAACCAGAGTGGTTTTGTTCCCTGTCATTTCTTCCATATTTTTGCGCAAATCAACATAGCCTCAAGCAGTTTCTATTAAGGCCCATCCAGTTTAAATGTGGTGAATTGAAGCATGCTTCATCTAAATTGATTATTTGAATTGTGATACTGTTTCAACCATAGTCATCAAGGTCACAGACATATAACATATTACATTCTTCCTGAATCTTTCTTTATGTAACAACACTACACTGCTTGATTAGCAGTTCTTGTTTCTGTGACATTTTAAACAGTTTTGCAAGGGGTAGATCAGTCCACTGCTCACTGCTGCATTATATCTGGTTCCAGTACATTGTCTTTCCTCAGATTTTTTTAAGATATCTTTGATCTCAACCTCCATGATGGTTCATTGACTCTTCTATGCCATTTTACTGTCATGCACACATTACGTTTGGTACATGGCAGAGCCTTAATGCTTTTGAATACTCATACCCCTGTCAACTGCAACCAAGTTTCTCTCACCTTCATGTTGCACCAGACAATTCCATTGGTGGTATCTCCTGCATTTAGTCATGAAGCCTGCTCTGTTTGTCTTTAATGCAATGCTTCATGCATTCAGTCATAGAGCTGTCCCTGATGCAGTGTCTCCTGCATTCAGGCACTGAGCCTCCTCTGCCCTAATGTAGCCTCTCCTGTGTTCAGTCACATAGCCTCCTCCATCTGTCCCTAATGCTGTGCCTTCCACATTCAATCACATTGCCTCCTCTGTGTGTCTCTAATGCAGTGCTTTCCACATTCAGTTATGGAGCCTCTTCCATCTATCTCTAATGCAGTGTCTCCCACATTCAGTTATGGAGCCCCCTCCTTCGGTCTGTAATGCAGTTTCTCTTACAGTGAGTCAAAGATCCCCCTCTCTGTCTAATGCAGTGTCTTATGCATTCAGTCTCAAAGCCTCCTTTCTGTATGTCCCTAATGCTTTACCCCCCCCCATATTCAGTCACAGAGGCCTTATATCTGTCCCTAATGCTGTGCCTCCTGAATTCAGTTACAGAGCCTCCTCTGTGTGTCTCGGATGTAGTGCTTTCCACATTCAGTTATGGAGCCTTCTCCATCTGTCTCTAATGCCATGTATCCCTCCCTCATTCAGTTACGGAGACTCCTCCACTGGCAGCTGATCCTGCACCTGTTGCATTCAGCCACTCGGCCTTCTGTGTCTGTCCCTAATGCTGTGCCTACTGCATTCAGTCACAGAGCTCCCTCCATCTATCCCTAATATTGTGCCTTCTGCATTCAATCACAGAATCTCATCTGTGTTTCCCCAATGCTGTGCCTCCCACATTCAGTCATAGAGCATCCACCCTGTGTCCCTAATGTCGCATCTCTTGCTTTCAACCATGGAGTCTCATCCATCTCTCCTTGATGCTGTGACTTCTACTTTCAGTCGTAAAGTCTCCTCTGTCTGTCCTTAATGCAGTGTCTCCTGCATTTAGTTATGAAACTTCCTATGTTTGTCTTTCATGCACTGCTGCCTGCGTTCAGTCACAGAGCTGTCCCTAAAGCAGTGTTTTCTGCATTCTGTCATGGAGACTCCTCTTTCTGTCCATAATGCAGTGTCTCCTGCATTCAATCATGAAGCCGCCTCTGACTAAATGCAGCATCTCCTGTGTTCGGGCATGGGGCCTCCTCCATCTGTCCCTAATGTTGTGCCTTCTGCATTCAGTCACAGAGCCTCCTGTTTCTGTCCATAATGCAGTGCCCTCTGCATTCAATCATGGGGCTCCCTCAGTCTGTCTATAATGCCATGGATCCCACATTCAGTCATGGAACCTCCTTCCTCGTCTGTAATGCCGTGCCTCTTACTTTCAGTCACAGAATTTCCTCCACCTGTCCCTAATTCACTGCCGCCTTCATTCTGCTGCAGAGCCTCTTCTGTCTATCCATAATGCAGTGCTTCATTTGTCTGTCCCTAATGCAGTGTTGGCTGCTGGACTTTGGCAGGTTTAGCTCCTATGGTGACTGTGGTTGTTCTTTCATGATCCTGACATACTTCTGTCTTTCGTTTCCTCTACCTTTTATTTATCATGGATGGCGATGTTCTTCATGGTTCACTGTTGCAGTCATCACATTTGGGTTATCTGCCTGCAGGTAGCCCTCAGCCAGCCTGAATACCAGAGTCTTCGGATTTCTGTGTCGGATGCTGTCGCTTCTTCCTTGATGTCAGGTCGTCAGGGGTATAAAACATGCAGCCGATGCCATTACATCAGTCTTTCTTGCTGTGCGGTGCCCGAAGCAGTAGCAGTTCGCAAGTGCCGGTCAGCCTACTCCTGAAATTTTCATTTTCAAGTTTCAGACCCGAAATCTTCAAAAAAGATAAGTACCCTGTTGGGGATCCTTTTTCTTGCTCTAACCGATGTCAGTAAAAGTTAACAATTGTCTTACCTGTGGAAAGCAAATACCTCATAGAGATTTTCATTCTTACTGCATCCCCTGTTTAGGCCCAGACCACAACGTCCCTCGCTGCCAGTTTTGTGCCTTGTTCAATGCCCGAACTATTCATCGTTGTGCTATTTTTGCAGCCAATTACTTTCGTACTCGATCTGTGTACTCCGAAATAGCTCCGTTAAGCCATCCGACTACCGATCTTCCGAAAAAACATAAGGATAAAGACAGAGACAGACCACATAGGTCCAAAACTGCCGATGACACTTCCATTGAGCTAGTCGCCAGTCCGCCAGTACTCAGTGAGGCCCTTTCGCAGCCCCTGATACCCGCTACTTCAGATTCGCAGGCCTCTATTGAGACCCATTCGGAGTCCGGTATGCTGCAAGATGTTTCTTCAACTATGAAACCTGCGGATATCTCTACTTTGGATGGGTCTGGAGCCACTTTGCAGGCACTGGCTTCTGAGGGCATATTCAGGCCTACAGACATTCATATTAAACCGACGCCATCGTTTTCATCCAGGCCAAAACTCGCACTACGCCTAGAAAACCGATGACCAAACTGCAGGCTCAGGCCCATATGCCTCAAAAACAAATGCTTAGAATGGCTGAAGACCTTATTACCTTATTTAGGGGAAGCCAGCCTTCCCCCATCTAAGAGACCTAGAAATGATTTTTCTTTCTGATTCTTCTGATCAGGAATCTGATATTTCTGCTCCTTCTGATTACCAGGATTTGCCCTTATCTACTTATGAGGATTCTGATGCAGAGGATTCCATTCCTTCTGCTTCCCCTCCAGAAGATTTTTCTTTCTGTGAAACCTTGCATACACTTAGGAGGCATTCCCGCTGGAAAAGACAGGGTTACCCTGAGTCCAAAAAGAGACTTAGGGAATACTTATTCCTACCTCAACAAAGGCCTTTAGCTATCCCTCCTTTTCTGGACATTGTATTTATTTTACGTTTGTTAACCAGGAAATTCCGACTGGACCAGGTCCATTTTCAGTGGAGAACCGGGGAGAAAAGCTCCAACATCAAGTTATACAAGTACAGTACATCCAGCATAATACACAAAACAGGTTACATCATGTATGCTGAGCATAGTAATATAACAAGAAATTAATAAAAACACTCCAGGTAAAAGAAGATATAGAACATGGGTAAAAAGACAATGTCAGTTATACATTGGTAAGAGAAGAAAATATATCAAGTAAGATTCTACAGTTAAAAGTACCCTTTCAGATGACCAAGCCTACAGGGGATCAGAGCTAGCATGTGATCAGAGAGGAATTTGGGGAGTTAATAGTAGTATGGGTAGGGTTATGTGATACAAGGGCATAACCAGGTACTAAGAAGGTGCGATTTGAGGGAGTTTTTGAATATGGATGTGGAGGGGGCAGTGGACACGGATAAGGGAAGAGAGTTCCAATTTCTGGCAACGGTGTGAGAGTAGAGCGCTTTCCCTGCATTATTGTTAGCCTTGGTGATGGAGAGGAGAGATTTTTCACTAGATCTTAGGTACCGGTTTGCAGTATAGATAGTAAGTAGGTTGGATAATGAGGGTTTTTTTTCAGGACATTTGAGAATATTGTAGGCTGTGCCCAGCTGGTGATAGTTAAGTAGCTGTGGTAGCTCAAGCCATTTTAGTTCTTTTAGTGCAGCACAGTGATGGGTTCTATAGGTTGAGTTAGTAGCAAACTTGGCTATTTTATTGTAGCATGATTCTAGTTTGTCTAGGTCACATTGTCTGATTTCAGTAAAGATTGGTGCTGCGTATAATACAGTTGAGAGGAGGTGGCTTTGTGCAAGAGTGACTCTTGCTTTTTGTGAGAGAAAGGACTTATGCCTGTATAGGGAGCCTAGTTTTTTGTGTACTAGTTTTATGGTATGTGAGATGATGCTTTCTTGGAATCTAGCCTTACCCCAGACACTTTACCTCCAGCTCCCAGAAAACCTGACGGGTACTACAGAGTACCTGACTCTCACAAGTTCCTCTTCAAGAATTCTTCTGTGGATCCAGAGACCATTTTCCCGGGACCAAAAGGCATTAAGGCTACTGCTGCCAAAAATCCTATCCCTTCTGATAGAGATTCTAGAGCTTTGGACAGATGGGGAAAGAAGGTATACACTTCTGCTACTTTAACCATTAGGGCTTTAAATTGCCAGTTTCATATGTTAAAGTATCAGCAGCATATTATGGGACTATTTAGACAGAAAATAATGTTGATTCCTGACTGTGCTGAACACAAAGAATTGCAAGATTTAATGCATTCTGCAGAACAAGTTGGTAAACATACTTTGCAATGTGGTTTTGATGCTTTAGAAACATCTTGCAGGGCTGCTGTCACTGGATCTGTACTTAGAAGGCATGCTTGGCTTAAGGAACAAAACTTGCCAGATCATGTTAAAGCTAAATTACTGGATGCTCCCTTAAACCAAGAACTCCTTTTTGGCAACAAAGTAGAAGAAGTCCTCAAAAGAATGGAGGAAAAAGATAAATCTATGCAAACTGTTAAAGATTTCCTACAAGTACAGCCTCCCAGATTCAGTAGGCATTGGCCTTCAAAGAACTGGTCCTTTCCAGTCCCTTCCAGGCCTTCTCAGTCCAAACCCAGGAACAGCAGACCACCTAGGCTTCAGTCTCAAACTACACACAGATCTAAGCAGTGGGGGGCTCCTACTTCCAAAGCAGGGAGTAGTAAGCCTCCCCTCTATGGAAAAAATGGCACAATGACTTAACCTTAAACCTTCCAAGCCCTGCTCAACTACCTGCTCCCTTAAGAGGAAAGCTCGCCCTGCATGCAAACAACTGGGAACTCATTACCAAATGGGTTTTGAACATAGTTTCCCAAGGCTACAGATTCCACTTCCACTCACTACCAACCCCAAATGGTTGGCCAGACCTACCCCCTTGCTAAAGCAATTCCTTAGAGGGGCCGAAAATTTAAGACCCCCCAGGACAGCTCCCACTCCAGCCTGGGACCTTAACTTTGTATTAGAAAAGCTCACTATTCCCCCTTTGAGCCAGCTGCTACAGCAGAGTTGAAATTCCTATCTTGGAAAACAGCCTTCCTTCTAGCCATCACTTCAGCAAGAAGAGTGTCTGAATTACAGGCCCTCATGGCAGTGGAACCCTTTTCATTATCTTCCATGCAGGCAGGGTTTCCCTCAGGACCAATCCTTCCTTTATGCCCAAGGTGGTGTCGACTGTGGCCCTAAACCAGTCCATTCATTTGCCTACTTTTTTCCTTAATCCACAAAACAAAGGGGAACGAATACTGCACTCTCTGGACGTGCACAGACAACTTATATTCTATTTGGACAGGACTAAGCGTATCAGAAAATCTGAACAGCTGCTAGTTAGCTTTGCTGCAGGGGCAGAGGGGAAGGCCATTTCAAAGCAAATAATTTCCAAATGGATAGCCCATTGCATTCATTTCTGCTACAAGCACCATGGAAAACCTACCCCACGTGGGATAAGAACACATTCCACCAGGGCTTCATCTACCTCTGTCGCATTTCTCAGAAGAGTCCCTACCAGGGACATCCTAGAAGCTGCTACCTGGAGCTCTATACATACCTTCACCAAGCATTACCACTTGCCTATCTTCACTAAATCCAGAGCTGGATTTGCCACTGCAGTCTTGCAGAGATTAATAGTTGGCCCTAATGCTCTTTAACTTCCCCCTCCCTTCCTTAGCTTTGGGAATCTACCCAAATGTGATGACTGCAACAGTGAAACATGAAGAACATAGTACAGTTGTGTACACTTACCATAAATGTAGATGTATGTTAGAGTGTATTCACTGTTGCAGACCTGGTTACCCTCCCTCCAGCCCCTGACTTCTCTTGGCTCTACCTTTCCTTCTTTTTGGTATATTTATTTTTTCTTGCGTATTTGCTTTTTGATGGGGGTTTACTATACATTGTAATTGCTTCTTATTGTGGGGGCATCTGACATCTGGGGCAAGAAAAACTGATGTAATGGCATCGGCTGCATGTTTTATACCCCTGATGACCTGACATCAAGGAAGAAGCGACAGCATCCAATGCAGAAATCTGAAGACTCTGGTATTCAGGCCAGCTGAGGGCTACCTGCAGGAAGATAACCCAAATGTGATGACTGCAACAGTGAATACACTCGAACATCTACATTTATGGTAAGTGTACACAACTGTACTTTCTTCTTCCTATCCATCCTATTTAACTGTATGGAAAACCACAATGGTTTTATTCCTTACCCTTCTTCCTGATTGTTCAAATCACCACAGCCTCATGCAATTACTTTTAAGGCTTATCCAGTTTAGAGCCAGTGAATTGAAGCATGCATCACCAAGAATGATCATTTAAATCACATGAAACCCCAAATGTACTGAGCTGCTACAAAAAGAACATCCAAACCAGATCTCAATAAAACTAACTCTCAGATGTTTCATTTTAATGAAAAAAAATCTCCCTAACTACATATAATAATCTTTAATAAACCCAAACACAATTCCCATACAATATTTTGTTTCTAAACAATATTCTACCATCATTTTGTCTCATGAATTCCCATACATCAGCGTAACAAAGAAACTCAATAGCACTTATTCCTCACTGCACTCTGTAATTCAGTAACCTGATTCAAAATGTTTATATTGAGATGTAAGGTGAATTTATCTGATGTAAGTGCAATCTGACCAAATGCAGTGTTCCTACTAGTATCCAGCTTGTCACTGTCCACCCTAGAATCTCTTGTTCAACTCTTCTCCGTCACAGCAAAATCGTTTCCTTAAAATGCTGTGACCTTGGTTACTGCCCCCTCCCCCATTACTTTCAAATTTATTTTGATCCACAGATGCATGATCTCTCTCTTACAGACTGTCCTAACCTGAAACCTTGAAGCTAACCTCTGTTGGACAGGATCGAATTTCCGCTCACCTGTATTTTTAAGTACCTCAGGGGAATCCTTATGAGTCCAGATGGGTACTGCCTTTTATAAAGATATGTTTAAGAAGAGGAAACAATCCAAAAGATACAAAATAGATATAAGGAAGCATTTTTTACAGAACTACTGCAGATGACTGGAATAACCTTCCTAAACAGGTAAAAAGATGAAACCTAACCTATGTGAATGAATTCTTGCAGTGTTACCTGCAGCCATGTATCTAGTCACTTTCATAACTGTCTCTGAAGACGTTTTTTCTTTGTTACTACTTGTAATCTTAGACAATCATTACTAAATATGTGTACGTTTTTAGTAAATACTGTTCTTTGTAATCTTGTTATTAATATTAAAATGAATATCCTCATTAATGTAAAGACTCTGGCATAGTGTTCAGTATCCACTTAATTTACGATGTTTCCCACAATAATTTATAGTTCAAGGTACATTGATGGGCGTGCTTTGTAATTCACAGATTTGTGATGTTTTTTCGTGTTCAGTATGTTATGTGGGTGTAATATGTTATTACACCCTGTTCGTGGCTACAAAGGGTCCTTGGACCAGCCCAACTGCTAGGGTAACAAAGTGATAAATAAACAATGATAAAATTCTACAATGCTTGGGGCAGAGCTAAAGGGAGGGACCGCTGTTTATCTGTAAGGATAAGGTCCATTCTACAGGTAAAGAGGGTATTGTCCTCCATCAAAAACTCTGTGCTTGTACAGCATTGTTTAGAGTTGAATGTAGCACTGTTTCTGATCAGAGCTTGCCACACTTTTCACCTTCCTAATCCCTGATTGGAGGGGCAGCCACGGTGGTGCAGCAGTTAGCGTTGTTGCCTCACAGAAAGAGGTTCTCTGGTTCAATTCTTGGCTGGGGTGCCTTCTGTGCGGAGTTTGCATGTCCTCCATGCCATCGCATGGGTTTCCTCCTGGTGCTGCGGTTTCCTCCCACATAGGTAGGTACTAGGCTGTCAGCCCAAGGGCCTAAGTAATACTAGCCAACAAGGTTCCCTGGCTTACGCCACTCAAGAAAGTTATTTTCCTGTGCTCCTGTCGAGCAGAGCCACAGAAGTGATCCCAGGGTGTATTTTCTCTTTCTCATCCACACATCAAGATTTTTCTTGAAGAGTGCTAATGAGGAACTTTGCTTGACATAGATGGGTAGCTTGTTCCAGAGTATGGTAAGTCTCTGGGACAGGAATCTATCCCTCCAGCATGTCCTGTTTATTGTGGTGACAAGGTATAGGTCCCTAGGGTGTGTAGCTCAGAGGGATTGGAATTTCTTTAGGTGTAGCATGTCCAACAGCTCTGTGTTTGACATAGCTTTATATGTTAGGCAGAGATCACCTCGGAGTAGGCGATATGCTACGGAGAAAAGCTGGTGTTTTTTGAGATGGTCAGTGTAGGACCTCTGTTTGAGGTCTGTAATCCTCTTTGTGAGGTACTTCTGTAGCCTTTCCAGCTGCTGCAGATGTCTTTTGAGGTACATTCCAAAAGGTGTTGTACTCTGTAATGGGTCTAATGAGTGTCAAGTAGAGGGGAGCATTGACCTCTTTTTTCCTGGATGAGAACCCTTTTGTGATTAGGTGTACCACGTAGAAGGATTTCCTGACTACTGTGGTGATGTGGTTATCAAAGGAGCGACTACTGTCCACCTGGGTCCCAAGGTCTCTTATCACACATTCGGCGTTAAGTAGACTGCTGCCTATGTGGTAGTTCATGGGTACAGAGTTTTTACCAAAGGGGATGACAATGCACTTTTTGGCATTGAGCTTGAGGCCATGGCTCTAACACCAGGCATCTGTCTCAGTGAGGCCCTTCTGTAGGATGTCCACGTCATTTGGGGACTCAACTATGGTTCCTAGTTTGTAGTGATCTGTGAACTTCATTAGCCAAAGGTATTCTTTGTTAGCCTGTACTTCAGAGAAGTAGATACCAAACAGGAGAGGTCCCAGGATCAAACCATGTGGTACTCCACCTGTCACTGGTTTGAGGTCAGATTTGGAGTCTGCAACATTTACACTGTGGGTTCTGTCAGTGAGCCAGTTGGCAACCCATCTTGTGACGTAGGGATTTATACCTAGTTTAGTGAGTTTAGCTGTAATTCCAGAATGGGGGGTGGTGTCGAAAGCCTTGGTGAGGTCAAGATAGGCTGTGTGAACCACCTTACCCTTGTCTATGGCTTTGGTGACGGCCTCAAAGAAGTCGATCAGGTTTAGGAGGCATGATCTGCCTTTCACAAACCGGAAGTGGGTGGGGTCCAGAGTTTGGAGGTTACCAATGTCTTTGTTTATAAGTTCCATGATGATACATTCCAAAGACATGCAGTAGGAGGATTGAACACTCTAAATTGGCCATAGGTGCGAGTGTGTGTGCGATTGAGTGATACAGTTGAACTACTACGGCAGGGCTAGCCACCCTGCGGTGTAAACCTTGGCTCGAGATGATTGTCATTGTTGAAGTGACACCCCGAACCCATGTTCAAAATGGGAAAAAGGGGTTGAGGATGGATGGATGGATGGATGGAAGGAACTCCTGACTGGAATTCACAACCACCAATACACTGTTCCCTCTCTTACTTAGCTCTCTCCCTTCCACTACCCTCTTTCTTTTGTTTTTTTTTGCTCTTCTACCCCGTCAAAAGCTGTACTGTCCTTTCAGTGCCTGCTATGCACACTAAAACATTTCCGCCTGTACTTTCCCTTTCCTGTTTTAGTCTCTAGAATTTGCTCGTGTGGCAGGGGCATTATCTTTGAGGTATAGCTTAGACTTCTGTTTCATGAACCCACCAGCTCATGGACATCTTTAATGTAATTCCAGTCCCATGGCAAGGGTAACATCAACAGTGGGATAAATGGCTGTGCTTGTGGAATTGTAGGTTAGTGCATGACTTTAATGTTTCATTTCTAGTATATGTAGTTCACAGGTGTTTGTGGATAACAAATCCAGCAGGTCTCATTTTAAGTTAAATCTGATTTTATTTATTTGTCTAACTGCTGTTTTGTATCACAGAACAACTGTTTATCTCTGATAGCTCATGAAAGAAACAGCAGCAACAAACTGCATTTTCAGTCAAGAGCTGTTATTCTGTTGTTTCTGGCTCATATTCACATTTTTTGGTGTTATCTAGTTCCACCTACATGGTAATGCTAGCTTTATTTTGCACTGCTTCCAAAACCTGGGTTGTAGATCTTGCCTGTAGCTAGTCTGTACCTTAAGAAATGATAGCATTCATAGTACATAGGTTAATTGGAAGCTGGACTATGGGCTAACTGAGAACATACCGTTAGATCAGAGGGATCTGTGTAGTAAGCAGGATGTTTCTGTTGTGTAGCTGTTGAAATTTTAGCTGTCTACATCTTTCTGTCCAATTGCATTCCTGGATACCCAGGAGCACAATCTGCTTTAGAATCCACCCTTGGTTGTGCTTAGCAACCTGCATTCCACTGACCTGGTGATTCTTGGCTCTTACAGTGCTAATCTGTAAGGAATGAGAGGGTGAAATCCTCCCCCCCACACACACATGCACAAATTAGTTTCATTTCTGTTAACTCTCCAGCTTAGATAGCTCTTGATTTGAAACCTGACTCTGTTCTTTGTTTCTCAGATAAGGATGCTGTCGGAGCGGAAGCAGGAGCTAGAACGACGCCTCAGAACTGTGACAGAAGAGAATGAGATGCTGCAGGGGAGAAGAGACGAACTACAGGAACGGGTGCTGGTTCTGGAAAGAGAGAACCATGACAAAGACCTTCAGGTACACAGTGGCACTTAGAATTAGAAAGTATACACAAGATATGTAAACCTAGTTAGCAATTTACATGTTGAATATGCTTCTTATCTTATCTGAATGTATTAAAGCAGATAATTTAATTACTTATGACTGTATACCTTAAATACATGTTCAGCTTATTAATGGGGACTGCAGCCTTTCATTTTATTTAATTTGGCTACTACAAGAAGTTACATAGATATAAATAAACATATTCTTTTTAATCTGTTTTGTTTCCAGTGGCCCTTACTTAACCTCAAGTTCCTCAACATCTTAGTATCCTACCTGCCACAATTCACCCCCCCCCCACATCCTTCTGCCTGTCTTACCTTTCATGGATGTGGGATCCCCCCTTTGCATGGAATATTAATTTTATAATACTTCAGGGAAGAACAAAATGGAAGAGTGCAGGCAAATGTCAGTCTTGTTAGAGGAGGAACTGTTGCACATGGAGAGATATGGGATTTTTGAATTTGTATAGATCCACCAAAGGTAATTACAGCAATCGGTAGTAGCATAAAACAGTATTGCTGAAAACTACTTTCAGCGATACATAAATAACTTTTTCTTTTTAGGTGGGCAAACTCTCCTGCAGCACCACTATGGGGGGACAACTGCACACTCTCCTATTAACACCACAGTCAAACAACAGTAGGGAAAAGGGCAGTCAATGAAAACAGAAAGTGGTTGTGAGATAGTAATGTGCATTACTAGCAGTAATACTCCTGTCAGGCTCCTGAATATTTGTTATAGTGTATACATTGTCAAGGCTGCATAGCATGGACTGGGTATTCATATATGCTTCAGCATGTTCAGTCCCACCTGTAGCCTTCTAACTCCATCAGAGATGTGACATGAGGCTAACTTTCATATACAGTGGTCCCCATCTCCCCACAAGAGAGAGTTAACCAGCAGCTCGCTGAGCCCTTCCTCACCCCAGCCACACCTTTGGTACCAAGGTCATGATTCATATCTGGGTCCCCAGTAATTCAGATGAACACCCCATACCAACAAACTAGGTACAGGCAGAACTAATTTTTAGGCATGATACTTGTAAATCCAAGCCAACAGCTAAATCAGTAATGATGCACACAATTACAGCAAGTAAAATAGTTTAAAAGAGAGAGAGAAAGAGAGAGAGAGACAAATACAATGTCCATGTCATGCAGATGGACAGAATGCTCCAAGTTATGAAGTGGAAACTATCTTATATTGGGCAGGAAGGAGGGCATCTGAAAACTAATGTAAGCAGGACTCAGAATTTTCAAAATGCTGACTTTTACCAGTAGATTATCGGAAATTTCAGGTGCTGCCCAGCTTTGGGCAACAGCATGTTCATTAGTAAAATTGGCACATTGTCAACTGTAGGACACATGCTTAATCTGCAGTTGTGTCTAGGTACTATGGTTGCAAAAGCCTAGCCTAGTGAAGAAAGGATGTTTTCTGAGAGCAAGGTATGTATATCTTAAGGATTGTATTCTAAATAGGTAAAAGCAGTTTCTGTCTACAGGTAGAATCTGTTGTATTGTCTTATGAACCACCATGGTCTTGTGGTTGTTTATATTTGTTTTTCTGAACTTTTCTGTAATTTTCCATGTGGAATAAGTTTGAGAATATAATGTTACAGAAAGTGTCACTGAGTAGTGTAAAAATCTTTTATAATTATAGCTGTTCTTGCCACTTGCTACAGAAGATACATTGGCAGGTCACATTTCTTTTAAGGAATCACTATTATTATACATATGAATTACCACATAAAGATCTTCCAGACTTCAGAGAGTACATTAGAAAATTTCTTAAGACAAGAGTCGTAACATTGCAGCACTGATAACAGGTTTCAGAGAATGTTTATCCATTGTAATATCTTTATTTTCTCAAACCATAGTATGCATGTTGCTAAATTGCTGCTGTTTCATTTCCGTTATTTGTAGCCAGTCAAAACATGTCCTATTAAGTACCTTTAATAGCATTGTGAGCATTTTTAGCTTAACTGGTGAATAAGAATTAATTACTGGTAAAAGACTATTATGTTTAACAAGTATGTGCATTTGGAATGTTAAAACGCTAGGTTTTTCAGCTAATGGTTATGAATGAGGGTTGAATGCATTTTAGAATATTTTAGCATATATCAGTATGAGCCCTTATTACGTTATATCTGATTGATTTTCACCGCCTTGCAGATTAGACCCTGTCTCTTTGGCTGTTGTAAGAAGCATCAGCTTTTTGAGGCTATGGGGGGGTAGAACTCACACAATTATCAAAATCTTCACCTTGTCTGCCTTAGGATCCCTGGTGCACTAATGAAGGATTTTTGGGGGGGGGGGTCTAACTAGCCTACCTTTCCAACTGTTTTTTTTCTTTTCAACTTCTTCTTAATCCTCAGCAGATTTCATTACTGCCTTGTATCAGAACTACCTAATTTTTAAAGGTAAAAATATACTAATAAGGTAAGAGCTGTTTATAATTTTACAGGGCTGTCATTAAGCATTTTTTTAAATTTTACAAACAGCTGATCCTAGTTAAGTTGCCATCTGCTCATAAACTTCTGTATACTTCTAAGTGTCCTGCTTTGGGTAGTACTGTACTGTGGCACAATACAGAGTATTTAGAACTACTGTACAGTTGGTATAAATCCCCAAAACAAGGAATAAAGTTGGGGAGTTTATCCACTACTTGCTGGCCAACTATGGGACAAGCTTGAAAAAGAGTCCTTTAAGATAGCTTTTAAACCTCTGCAGGTACAATGGAACTGTCAGGGTGAGTTAGTTACTACCTTATCACATATAACTGAAATTTGTGGTCCAGGCACCTTTATTATTTATGTACAAAGTTGTGGATTACCTGAAATACCATGTTTCTGTCAATACTCATTTAGTTTATAGTTCTTATTTGCAAGTAGCTCTTTTAGTCCTTTGTAGGCCTTCCATGAATGCATATTAATTGGTTCAGTACTGTTTACAAGGGTGTAGTCAGGATTTTTGGAACTGTATAACAACTTCCAAAGTATACCCCCAATCTTCTAGGTATAACCCCCTTACCCTTACACAGAGCATGTTTTGAACAGCATGCCTTTTCATTGTTGAGAAAAAATCCTGAGATATCAGGCTGAAAAAATACTGTTCAGCCAACAGTATGTTTTGAAAAAAGGCTGCTTAATGAACTACAGTACATACTTGCTAATTCTGATAACCCAGGTTCCATGAAGTCATGCTGTGTTGCCATAAGATTATCATGGTCGAAACAGTTTGACAGTTTACAAGCTTGCAAATGTAATGATGTCTGCCTAATGACCCCATCTTGTTTTACTATTCTCCAAAACTATCACTCCTCCTGTGTTTACCTTATCACACAACATGTTACATCATCTCCTCACTATGACTCTGCTTTTTCTTCTCTCTGTCTCTACCTCCTACCATCACACCCAAACATACATAAACCCTGTCCCTCCACTTACCTACCCACAGACTTGTCTCTCTACAACTCATACATTCCTTATTGCCCCTGCATTATTCTACCACAATGACACCCACCTACACAAAATAAAACTATTCCAATAGCTCTCACTATTTCCCAAAATAAAGCCAAAATGTCACTTTTTAACCTCAACTATTCACTATTAAAACTTAGTACTCTCAGGTAATATGCACCCCAACCCAGGACCAGTCACTAGCTCCTCTTTCCTTACCCATCCCTCACCCCTTTACCCCTCCCCCATTTTCCTCCTGTCAGACTTACTCCTTCACATCTACCAGAAACTTAACTATACTATCTTTAAACATTTAAAGTATTCTAAACAGTCACTGAACTACATTCCTGGATATTTCTCCACACTCCGACATTCTCACCCTCTCTGAACCCTGGCTAAAACCCCCATATCTGACAGTGAAATCCCCCTTCCCTGGCTACAGTATCATCCCTCAGGATAGACTCAAGAAAAAAGAGGGAAATGCAGTTATACTGTACGTAGAACAACTCCCCCTCTACCTTCTATCTTTCTCACCACCTAATTTCCACCCTGCAGAAGTTGTCATAGTAAACTGCAAATTGAACGATCATAAAAAGATAGCCATTGCTACCATCTATATTTCTCCAGGAAACAACATTCCTACCCTCAAACACTTTCTCTCCTGGATATCACAGCCTCTCTCCAATGAAGGTATTATATTGGACGACATTAACATTGATTGGAATTCTCTAACCTCAGACTCAAAGCAAAGCAGAGTTGCTTCCTAACCCAATTCAAGTACAACTTGGATAATTGGATGGGGAATGGGAAATTCATCCCTGGTTTGGCACATATGTCTCTAATGGACACAGGCACCCTATAAATGGTTCATCTCCCAGGCCTCTGCTTGTAAATATTTCATCTCCCAAGCCCCTGCTTACAGTTATCAAGGGTATCAGAACTTCTCAGAGATTTGGGATGGATGGCTAGGGTTACAACAGCCCTTGTGGTCATTTAGCCTAGAAACCACCTATGACTCTATTGGTGTTCCACACCATTAGACATTCATGTCTATTCCCCAGAAAGAATACCTTGATATGGCCAATAAGCTGTGTGACAGCACACTGTGACATAGGTGATACACTTCAGTTACACATCACTGGAAGATGTGTAGGGAGGTGTATGAAGAAGGGTGCATTGTACACAGTTATTGGTGTGATGAAGGCTGGGAACCCTGAAGTTATTATGGCCTTTGACATGCATGTCCTTCACATACCCAGTATTGTGTTACACTCAAGGGAGTAGTCAGCACTGTGACCACATGATGGTGGATGTACCACTTACCCACTACCCCAGGACACAGGTCACATACCTATTGGTCTGATTATAGGGTGTGATGTCCACACTACACTTGAGTGGTGTGTCTGTTTCCTGATTCAACAAATCCCTCCATGTATCTTGTCAATACAGGTGTAGTCATGGCTGTGGTAGTAGCCTCTGGTATGTGTTGATACTGTCTGTATTATACTAATATTTATTTTATTTATTTATTTTATTTTACATTTGCTGACCGGGCTAGGCTAGCTGGAGAAATTTCCATTTTCAGTAGCGGCCCGGGGAGAAAAGCTCCACAGAGTGAGATACATACAGAAAATCTATCAAACCAAAATAAAATAATGATAACAAAAACAATCATAATATTGGAGTTAGTAATAGGGTTTGCAATAACAAAAAATAAAGACTAGTAAACCCTTCAATGTAAAGTACTACTACAGGGGTTAATTCCTATGACACACAATACTATCTACATGACATTATAGAAATTGAGAAAGAGAAGGAAGAAAAAAGAAAACTTAATAGATATAGTCAAAAAGGAAAGTATGTAAGGAAAGTAGAGTGAAAGAAAGTAAGGGAAACGATAGAGATTAACTGTGGAGAAAAAGCAAAACAACAGTGGGGGAAGAAGAGTAAGACAAATAGGGAGTAGTGAATGAAGGAGTAAGGGAGATAGTTATATTTAGTTAGTAATAGTAAATCAGCTAGTCAGGTTTACTACATGAACAAAGCCAGTGATTTTGGAAATGCAGTTTAATATTTTGTTTGAAAAGAGGCAATGATGTAATCTTTGTTATGTTAGTAGGTAACAAATTCCATTTTGTCCCAACAGCATTGGTAAAAAGAGAGTCACCAGCATTATTATTTGATTTTATAGAACTTGTCAGAAGTTTACTGGAGGAGCGGAGAGAGTTGAGATTTTTATAGGGGATTATGAGTTGTGAGAGTATTGTGGTATTATTAGGTTGGTATAAGATTTTGTGGGCAATGCAGAGTTGATGGATTATCAGATAGTTCTGAAACTCAGGCCAGCCTAAAAGTTTTAAGTTTAGACAATGATGTGTTTTATAGGGGTTGCCGGTAGCAAAGCGGCAATGTTATTATAGCAGGTTGCCAGTTTGTAAAGGCTTGTTTTTTTGAGATTGGTGAAGATAGGTGAAGCATACAGAAGAGTAGAAATAAGATGGGAGTGAGCGATCCTTGTTCTAGTTGAAGGTGTGAGAAAAGGTCTAATTCGATATAGGGATCCTATCTTTCTGTTAACTAGTTTTATGGAGTTGTTAATGTGTAGGTCAAATGAGAGATTATTGTCTATTGTAATACCTAACAATTTAGTTGATGTGTCAGGTGAGATGACAGTGGCACTGTTGGAGGAGATAGAGAAGTGTAAGGGAGAGGTCCTGGATGTGGGGGTAAAAAGAAGAAGTTTGGTTTTCTTTGCATTTAGTAAGAAGAAACGACTAGAGAACCATGTTTCTACGGTATTGAACACTGTTTGGGTGAGAGAGATAAGTTCAGTGGTAGAAGATGCTGAGCAGATGAGCGTAGAGTCGTCAGCGTATTGAATGCAGGTTGCTTGAGGGATTATTGTTTGAAGATCATTAATGAAGAGGGAGAAGAGAAGTGGTCCAAGGATAGAGCCTTGTGGAACACCAATGGAAACAGGCAAGAGAGAAGAGGTGTGGTTATCCCAGAGAACAGCTTGTTTTCTATCTGTGAGGTAAGATTTAAACCATGTAATGGTTGGGGTATCGAATGAGAGGGATTCAAGAGTATTAAGTAACAAGGGGTGGTTAACCATATCGAATGCTTTGGACAGGTCAATGAAGAGGGCAGATGAGAGTAAGTTGTTGTTGCGGTTCTGATTAATGGTATCTACAAAAGAAAGCAGGGCAGTGGTGGTACTGTGATGTGGTCTAAAGCCATGTTGACAGTTTGCTATTATGTTGTGATGAGAGAGATATTGCACAAGTTGAAGGTGGATACATTTTTCCATGATCTTAGCCAAAGGTGAGAGGAGAGCAATGGGCCTATAGTTAGCATAGTCAGTTGAGTGTCCACCTTTGTGTAGTGGGATAATATGAGAGACCTTCCAATTTTCAGGGATGATTCCTTCTTTGATTGTCCTATTTATGAGAATAGATATAGGATATGCAATAACCTTGGCAGCTTTTTGAAGAAAAGAGATGGGAGCTTATCGGCAGAGGGGGTACATGGTTTTAGTTTTAGAAGAAGTTTGTGTATGTATGATGTAGAGATTGGTTGTAGTGAAAATTTAAAGGAGGAGTTAGTTTGGTTACGAGGTGGGCAGAAATTGTTGGCATTAAGTTGTTTAGCTAGAGTTTGAATAGTTTCTGTGAAGAAAGAGTTAAAGGCATCTGCAGTCTGCTGTGGGGTGTCAGGGTCTGCATTTAGTGGGGAAGGTGTTTTGGAAGTTCCTGGGGAGAGGAGTTTATTAATTGAGGACCAGAAGAGTTTTGAATTATTAAGATGAGTTTGTTGTAGTTCGATATAGAATTTCTTTTGTCAGTTATCACTGCCTTTTAGTTAGATTTCTAAGCTGTCGGAAGTTTAGAAGATCAGTGTTATTTCTGTGGGTTCTCCATCTAGCCCAGACTTTATTTCTAGTGAGAATGAGCTTTTTGGTTTCATTGGACAGCCAAGGGGCTATATTAGATTTCATTCTAATAATACGTTCAGGAGCATGTTTGTCAAGAATGGATAAAAACATTTTGTTAAAATGTAATACTGCATTTTCAAGAGGAAGTGTTTTTAAGGGGTTCCAGTTACATGCCCTGAGTTCAGTTTGAAATAGGTCCAGATTAAAATGTTTGGAGGTGCGTATTTTTCTAGTAATGTGGGGGTTTAGCCAATCAGCTTTATCTCTTGTTATAAAAGTTAGAGAGTGGTCACTGATATCATCTGGCAAGGTTCCTAGTTTGTAATTATTTTTACTCTGTTTATAAGTATCCAGTCTAGAATGCTTTCTCTATTAGTATGTTTATTGAGCCTAGTAGTGGAGGTGATGGTTTGAGTGAAACCATGTAGGTTGATATGGGATGAAGGATTTTCTTCATTAATGCTATTCCAGTCTATGTTCATGTCGCCTAGTATGATAGTTTCCTGTGGATAAGTGGCGGATATGTAACTAAGAAAATCTTCGAGGGTAGGTATATTGTTGCCTGGAGGCAGGTATATACAGATGATATTAAGGGATTTTTGAATTTAACTGGAGTTTGATCATGATGGCTTCTATCCTGCTATCTTGAGTTGGTGTGGCTGGGAGGGTAGTGACATTTAGATGATTTCTAAAAAGAATTGCAACACCACCACCTTTTCTTTTGGGACGGTCGAGTCTTACCATATTGTAGCCTTGGGGAGTGATCTCAGTGTCTTTAGTGCTAGGTTTTAGCCATGTCTCTGACAGGCAAAGAATATCAAATGCGTGTGTGTGAAGGAGGGCATGTAGGTAAGGTACTTTGTTGTTTAGGCTTTGGGTATTCAGATGTCCTATTAAGAAGCTATTATTGGTTTTAGTAATAGGCTAGAGGGAGGGAGAAGGGCCAGGGTTAGGATGGATGTCACCATCTTGAAGAGTAGGATTGCTACATTTGATTGTAAGGTAGTGCCTTTGTGAGGTTAGTATTTTGGTTTTATTATCGGATGTTATGACATAGTTGAGATGTCTAAGTCTGTGGAATTTAGGTAGTTGATAGTTGGGGGTAGGAGAATTAAAAGGACATGGAATAAGTGGAAAGAGAAATATGGAGGTGTGTTTGTGAGGATGGAGAGTTTGGGCATCAAGTGATTTCTCGTAACAGGACAGGAGATAGACTGAGTATAGAGTGGTAAACAGTAGGAATGAGAGTAAGATTTGGGTTGGCAGGTATGGGGCCATTGTAAGATGAGTACAAGAGGTAAGAAAAGGATATGGAAAGTAAAGGAGACAAGATGTAAAAGGGGTATTCTACTGTTGGAAATAGATAAGAAGGTATAAAAGGAATAGGCAAAGAGGGGATATGAGTAATATAGTGAAGGGATAAAGGTTAAAGTGTGATGTTTAAGTATCAAGATGTTGGGAGGAGGAGGAGATAGGTAGAGCACAGTGGGAGTGTGTTTTGTTAAAGGGGTGTGTATATGGGTGGGAGGATGTTTGAGCGGGAAGGGGAAGGATTGGAAGGGTGGGATAGGGGTGTGGCAAGAGATGTATATGGTTGGGACCCCTGGGGGTGGGTGGGAATTGGGGGTAGGGAGGAGAGCGGAGTGAGCCCGCAGGGCGAACAGAGCGGGTAGAAACAACAGAAGGTGGAGAGAGGAGGCGATCAGAAATGCAGGTAGGTATGGCAGGAGCAGAACGTGTATAGAAAAAGGAAACCCAGGTAGACCAGTGGTCTAGGAGAAGGTATGCAGGAGTAGGTCAGAAAGATGCAGAAGGAGGTAAGGAAGAAATGGGTGAGGGTGAAGCTGAGAAGGACTGGCAAGATACTGGAGCAGTACTAGCACTATTTGCAAGGAAATAGGCAGACTGTAAGGTAGAAGATAGAGGCTAAGGGAGAATAGGAGAACCAGCAAGAACTTTAAAGGCTAGTCAGAGGCATAGGAAGTAGTAAAGAAAAAAGAGAGTGAGGAGAGCGCCACCTAGTGGCCAGGGCTGGTAAATGAGAGAGAGCAGGAAAAAGCAGAAAAAGGACAGGGAAAGGTTGCAAGGAAAAGGAGGAATAGTGTAAAGGTGGGAGTGGGAGAGCAGGAAAAAGCAGAAAAGGACAGGGAAAGGTTGCAAGGAAAAGGAGGAATAGTGTAAAGGTGGGAGTGGAGTGGTAGTAGAGGATCAGAGGAGGAGAGATACTGGCTGCTAGGCACACAAGCACAGGCAAACTATTGGACTCAGTAGGTAGACTTTGGCAGAGGCTTAATGAATCAACTATGCAAAGCCCACTACCTACTTTCAGTTTCTTGAATGAGGAGGAATATGGGAGGCAGGCAGATTTCCAGTCACTGTAGGCAAGGCCAGGAATCATCCGATACCAGTAGGGCGAGAGGCAGGCCAAGGTTCAAAGTAGGGATTGAGTTAAGAACTTTCTAGGGGTAGACGGGTAGGGGGGAGGAAAAAAAATATATAAGAGAGTTAGTATAGGTGTTAGAGCAAGGTATATAGTGAAATCATGTAATAAGGACAGTTAGAAGCAACACAGCACAAGTTTCTAGCAATCTAATACATAATAAAACCACTTAACAGGTAACAAGAGGTCACATTGACAACAAAGCTGAAATAGAAAATATCTATCCGTCTAACACTCAAACCTAATTAACAGTTTCTAAAGACTAGGTAGTGTAGGTATCAATGCTTTATAGAACAGGCAGGTAAAGACACAATAAAGAAGTACATTGTATGTAATTAACCTCAAAAACACAGAAGTAATAGTTGTTGTAGGACTTATGGATAATAACATATAGGCCTGGTTGGGCTTAGTATCAGGGGTACAGGTACTATAGCAACTAGTATAATTATCTAAGGAGAAATTAAAACATTAAACCCAATATACTGTTGCAAATAATTGAAGAGTCGTTAACAGAGATCTACACGAGAGCACACCACTTAATTGTTGCAACGCTGACTTGCGATGGAGCATATAGCGTTCCTCACACAGTTTACAATGAGCCTTAAGATAAAACTGGCAGAAAACGCTACAACCTTTAAAATAAGGTTAGCGACCTTGCGATGGAGCATATAGCGTTCCTCACACAGTTTACAATGAGCCTTAAGATAAAACTGGCAAAAAACGCTAAAACCCTTAAAATAAGGTTAGCGACAGAGGCATCTTTGTAGACAAACCATCAGAGCAGGGTCGGTTAGTTAGTAGAGTGGGAGTTGGCGTGTTTGCGATAGCAAGCACGCTAGTTGTAGTTATATAAAGCCCCACGTGGATGGCGCAATTAGGTAGTAAAAGGCTGTGACTGTATAAAAGTCGGGATAGCCCTACAACAAAATAAGGTTTACACCCAGACAGTACATTTAACCATATGGCCACCCTTAGCGTTGTACGGAAAAGCAGTAGAAACCCAGCTAGCATGTGATTGCAATGAAAAATAGCCAATAACAGGTATTTTAGCAAGTTATCTGAGCTCTATACATCAATGTAGTATTACAAACATTAGCGACAACAATAGGACATTGCAACTAGTTCTGTGAGCTCTAAGAAAGCAGGAAAAAACCCAGCTAGCATTGATTGTAATACAAAATAGTCAATAACAGGTATTTCAGCAAGTTGTCTGAGCTCTATGCATCAATGTAGCATTGGGAACATTAGCGACAACAACAGGACTTGCAACTAGTTCTAAGAGCTCAAAAAGTAAATGTAACAATTCTAAGCAGTAGTCGCCAGTACACAACAGATACAAGCGCGGGTAAACAGATCCGTTTCCAAGATAACAAAGTATATAGAATCTGTAAGTCTATAATGCAGTGTCTTCCGTTCAAAAAACACTGTGGACCTCGTAAGTTGAACCACACACAAGCGTTTGGACTAATTAGCAGGAGTAATCAGCAAATATGCAGTGAGAGGTTCCGTTGCTAGTGCATCATCAAATAACAATAAATTCAAGCAGAGAAGTTCCAGGTAAGGTTACCTACCAGAGTAAGCACACCAGGGCAGGAGCGCACAGCAGCCAGGGATCAGGACAGACGAAATGCAGAGAAAGGAGTGACGCAGATACAGGACGGGGTATAAGTAAATTCCCAGAGGAAGATAGGCGGGGCGAGTGAAATGCTTGCGAGGAAAAAGGAAAAGTAGGCGGGACTACGAAGAGGAGAGATGGTACAGCAAAGACAGAGGCAGACTGGGAAAATAAGCAAGGGGCAGAGTAGATAGTATTGATAAGTGGATAGATAGAGATAGTGACGAGTAGGTAGATAGAGAAGCAGCAGGTGGCGTAGAGATCAGAAGGG
Source organism: Protopterus annectens (assembly GCF_019279795.1). Lineage (NCBI taxonomy): Eukaryota > Metazoa > Chordata > Ceratodontiformes > Protopteridae > Protopterus > Protopterus annectens. The sequence goes on from NC_056733.1 coordinate 628,227,422, forward strand.
AAGTAGAAACAACAGAAGGTGGAGAGAGGAGATGATCAGAAATGCAGGTAGGTATGGCAGGAGCAGAAAGTGTATAGAAAAAGGAAACCCAGGTAGACCAGTGGTATAGGAGAAGGTATGCAGGAGTAGGTCAGAAAGATGCAGAAGGAGGTAAGGAAGAAATGGGTGAGGGTGAAGCTGAGAAGGACTGGCAAGATACTGGAGCAGTACTAGCACTATTTGCAAGGAAATAGGCAGACTGTAAGGTAGAAGATAGAGGCTAAGGGAGAATAGGAGAACCAGCAAGAACTTTAAAGGCTAGTCAGTGGCATAGGAAGTAGCAAAGAAAAAAGAGAGTGAGGAGAGTGCCACCTAGTGGCCAGGGCTGGTAAATGAGAGAGAGCAGGAAAAAGCAGAAAAGGACAGGGAAAGGTTGCAAGGAAAAGGAGGAATAGTGTAAAGGTGGGAGTGGGAGAGCAGGAAAAAGCAGAAAAAGGACAGGGAAAGGTTGCAAGGAAAAGGAGGAATAGTGTAAAGGTGGGAGTGGAGTGGTAGTAGAGGATCAGAGGAGGAGAGATACTGGCTGCTAGGCACACAAGCACAGGCAAACTATTGGACTCAGTAGGTAGACTTTGGCAGAGGCTTAATGAATCAACTATGCAAAGCCCACTACCTACTTTCAGTTTCTTGAATGAGGAGGAATATGGGAGGCAGGCAGATTTCCAGTCACTGTAGGCAAGGCCAGGAATCATCCGATACCAGTAGGGCGAGAGGCAGGCCAAGGTTCAAAGTAGGGATTGAGTTAAGAACTTTTTTCAGTTTCTTGAATGAGGAGGAATATGGGAGGCAGGCAGATTTCCAGTCACTGTAGGCAAGGCCAGGAATCATCCGATACCAGTAGGGCGAGAGGCAGGCCAAGGTTCAAAGTAGGGATTGAGTTAAGAACTTTTTTTCAGTTTCTTGAATGAAGAGGAATATGGGAGGCAGGCAGATTTCCAGTCACTGTAGGCAAGGCCAGGAATCATCCGATACCAGTAGGGCGAGAGGCAGGCCAAGGTTCAAAGTAGGGATTGAGTTAAGAACTTTCAGAGTAAGCACACCAGGGCAGGAGCGCACAGCAGCCAGGGATCAGGACAGACGAAATGCAGAGAAAGCTGCATTATCACAGTTGACGTCAATGATTGCCCACAAGCTGTAGTCCTTCAGGCACTGCTTGGACACAGCATGTGTATGTCATCTGTGATGTCCATCACTTAAGTAATGGGCAGGAAAAGGCCCGTCAGGCACCTTGATGTACCTGCCTGATCACTGGACCTGAGATATATGTCATGTCACACATTTCAATTTGACACTTATGTCATACACTGGTCTACCCATTTGCTGATATAGTTCTTCATGGACACATATGACAGTGTTAATTGAATACCTCAATGTGGATTATTGTCATATCCCGTGACCTGCTCAAGTTTCACAAGCTGATACTTTTGTCATCACGCATGCCCTCAATGACCTCTTTGAGGACATCTATCAGATGTAACAGACCTGTTGTAGCAGTGACAGCTCACACAGGTCTTCTGCACACATCTGGAGTATTACTACTGTACATGCAGAAGAGGTCCATGATGACATGTTGGTCTACCTCACATTTGAGGAGAGTGAGGATGTCCTATGCATGCATGCATCAGGTGCTTCCCCCCCAACTCAGTTGGATGCATGTTGATGTACACCCTTGTATGGGAACATAGACTGTGTGGAGGGTGTGTTGAACTGTGTATTCAACCATATCAGGAAGGATTATATGCTGAGTCATGCCATAGGTAATTGGTGATGATGTCACAGCACATGAATTCCATGTGATAGGCCTGGATGAAGGTAAGACAGTGCATACTGCCTATTGTGATCTGGTCTAGGGTTTTGACACAATCAAACATGAAGGTATCATTGAGGAATCCCCCAAGCTGGGGATTAAACCTTATGTCAGTTGATGAGTAATCAGTTGACTCACTGACAGAACACATCATGTGAAAGTTGGTGGATCAACCTATACCAGTAGAGCTGTCACCATTGGTAAACCCCAGGGATCTGTGCATGGCCCTTCACTGTTTGAACTATATTTCTCAACAGTTCAGGGTGAAGTAAATGACCTTTAGTTTACCAGGTTTGATGATTATTGCTTATTGTGTGCAATCATTCAGTCCACCAATGGTGATAACATAGTACAGGAAGAGGTAACACTCACAAATGAATGGTGACAAAGGCACACGATGTACAAATAAATGCAAAAATGTATGTTTGTAATGTTGTGCATCTGAAAAGTGGAGCTCCATGTTAATCATAGCATTGGCAAGAGTCCTGCTATATAGAAACCTGGTGATACAAGCACTGGGAACACATTTAGATAGCCATTTGACCACCAAGCATCCACACTGCTATTGAAAGCCTCTGTTGTGCACATCATAAGTGTTGGGAAGGTGGCCTAAGGGTTAAGGTGTTTGCCTTATAAATACAAGGTGCAGGGTTTGAGTCTCACAAGGGATAATTGGCTAGGCTTAAAAAAATGGCTCACAAGGGCAGTTAGCCTAGTACTAATCTATACTCTTCAAGAAAAATCTTGATGAGTGGATGGGAAATAGGAAATACACCCTAGGGATCACTTCTCTGTCTCTTCTCGACAGTGGCATAGGAAAATAACTTTGTTGGGCAGCTGGCCTAATGGTTAAGGTGTTTGCCTTACAAACACAAGGTGCAGGGTTTGAGTCTCACAAGGAATACTTGGCTAGGCTTAAAATGGCTCACAAGGGCAGTTAGCCTAGTACTAATCTATTAACCTATTAACCTATAACACCATCATATTGAGATCTTAGGATTGTATGACAGCACTGTGGTCAAACCTCATTACAGCACTAATAGAGTACCGCACTAATAGAGTCCCTTACATGTACCTCACCAGACACATGTAGCAACTGGAGAGACCACAGGGCTTTTTCAGCAAGATAACACAGGGCCTACACACCATGCCATGATATATGTAGATATATTAAAAGCCATGTCACTGCAACCTTTATTGTATAGGATAGGTGACTTCTGCCTCACCCCCAGGACAGTCTCTGGCCCTGCCCTGGTGGAAATGTGATATATTTGATGACCTCAGCAGTTACTGTCCCACATGCTGGTATGTTCTCTGTAATGTCAACCAACAGCTCACACACACACACACACACACACACACACACACACACACACACACACACACACACACACACACAAACCCCCAGCTGACTGCAGTGAGAACAGAACCCCTTCTTATCTAAGTACACAGACTATAGAACACCGTACTTAATGCAAACGCCATGGCACATGTCTGATTTATACGACATTTATATGAGTGCAGGTGAACTTATAGTGACATGAGTAGGTCATGTGGAGGTCAACAGGTTGTGAGGCTTGCCTAAGCATATAGCTTCATAGGTGCATATGAGGCTACTAGCCTAATAGCACTTGGGTGTATAGAAGCCTAGCTGTGTAAAAACACAGATAACCTGTATGGGTCATTTTCAGCAGATTATGTTTGTGAGCAGCACCAACTGGCCCTGTCCATGAGGCACACAGGTGTCAGCCTAGAGGCAACTTCACAGTCACCCAAACAGTAGTCAAGGTTGCACTTGAGCAGGGTCTTTGAGGAGCACCGCTTCACACACAGTGAGAGCTTATTACAGAGGAGTGTGAATCATCGTGGGATATGTCTGTCCCCCAGCATGTTCTGTTTATGTCACAGGCTAGTTTGAGAATACTGGGGCAAAGTATAGTTGTCCCATTTGATTTGGAGATGGCCTTCATTTCCAGAAGGGTAGGGTCTGAGACTGCTCTGCAGGACAGCCATAGGTCACCTCTCAGCAATCTGCATCATACCAAGTACAGTGACAGTATGTCATTCTTTCCATGTATGTCATGTCTGGAGGCTTTAGAGTCTCCCAGGCTCAACTCTTTGTTCATTCCAATTACTGCCGGTGTCTGGTGAGGTACTGAGAGGGGTGAGCATTGTACTCCATTATTGATGTGATAAGGGTAGAGTATAGCAGAGGTGTGACTACCGTGATCTTGGATGTGATGTCCATATGTATGATGTGCAGATTGTGTGTGTCACCATAATGGGCACATAGTCATGAAAGTGCAGATTGCTGTCAACATGTGTTCCCAAGTCTCACAACACTGTGTTTGAGCTTAGGGAGGTGCTGTGTATATCATAATTTGCAGGGGTATGTCATTGACAAAGGTGATAAAAAAGTCATTGTATGCGTAAAGTTCAGTCTGTGAGTTTGTCACCATTCATCAGCCTGTGACAGCCCCTTCTGTAATACATTACCATCATTGGGGGGGACACTGTATGAGTTATGAGTGTATGTCCAATGTACCGTCGTCTGCAAACTTGGTAAACCACAGGCCATCTACTCTTGCCTGTGCTTCAGGGAAGTATTTCCCAAACAGTTGAGGGCCCAGCACAGACCCATGGGGTATTCCACTGGTGAGTGGGCTAGTAGTGGAGTTGCAGTCCCCAACCTTGAGAGTGTTTGTTCTGTTGTTGAGCCACTTGGCTCTCCCTCTAGGACTGTTTGGTCTAATTCCCAGATGGGAGATCTTCACTATGAGACATGAATGGGAAATAGTGTCAAAGGCATTGGATAACTGAAAAATAGGTGGTATATCCTATTACCCCTCATCCAGATCTCTGGGGTCAGTATCCAAGAAGTCCCCAGGGGTCAGTAAGCAAGGTCTACCCTTAACAAAAACAACATAGGTAGGGTCAAGTGTGTTGAAGGTCACCTATGTCACTGTGGATATGGTCCATGCTGATTCCTCCAGTAGCCTTGCACATAAGGATTTCTAAGCATATGGGTTCAGTAGTTGTAGTTTTGCATGTTAGCAGATTGATGTGCATTGCATAGCACACAACATTTGATACTACATTTTGTAGTGTGGTTGATATATGTGTGGAAAAAGTACTGAGACCCGAGGATTATAGTGCTTGGGGGGGGGGTGCCAACACATGGATATATTTTAAATATATGACATATAGTTAGATAGGGCCCTCAGCTTGTAATGGTTCTACATGTAATTTCATGTCATACAGAGGAAATGAACAGTAAACAGCAGTAGTACAGCATAATATAAACATTTCCATAGCGTGGTGAGCCGCGGTTTGTGCAACAGTTAGCAAAGTGCATACGCATGCAAGATACAAATGTTTGTGCACTGCTAACCATTGCGCAAACATGAACCACATTGCCAAAGTCTGACAGTTACTGTTGAGTCTCTGGAATACACCTGCTATGTAACTGACTCTGTGGCAGAATGTGTTAATGCAGTAGTATGTTCCTTTTTGGGGCCAGATGGTACTGTGTTTGAGTACAACTGAATCTAACACTTTTAAATTATTTCATATTACAGTTGCGTGTTGGAGTGCAATGCACACCGTCATACAATAATGCTTTAAAGAAAAGAAATTGGGTAGAGAGGACAGTGGTGAAATGGGCAGCAAGCAAGGAGAAGAACAAATGGAAAGCAATACAGGAATGTGCAGGAAGGAGGGAGGAAATAACCATAGGTATCCATTTCTTCAACAATAAAAACTGATAATGTATGTAGCATATTAGCTGAATTTGGGCTGTCACCTCCAGAGAGAGGGGTGACCACAACACAGTCATGCTGTATAGCCAATTTTACCGATCAAGTGTGTCAAGAAGACACGTGTGAAATGGAGAGCTATGTATGCCCTTTTTTTTTTAAGAGAAAGAGGAATGTTGAGGAAGGGACGTAGGTATGGCTGGATCTGGTAAATTAGGTGAGCAAGCAATTGCAGACAGACAAGACAAACAAGACAATGCACAGGGATGGTGATGGACACAAGAGGTCACTAGACACTATGGATGGGGTGAGGGTGAATACATCCAAGTCTCATGCTCATCAAGCTGAGTGACAGTGAGAATTGAGTCCTCACCCACTGGACTGTCATCACTGTCACCTCACTATGCCACTGGCTGGAGTGCTAGACATCTCCTCCTCCTCCTGGTCCTATGTAAAATGAGGGAGAGCAGCCCCTCCATCAGGTGTAGGCAAGCACCAACAGTGCAGCCCACAGCACTATACACCAAACCTGGCAGTTCAGCATGGGGGATAAACTCACTACCACCACTGTTCCCAGAGGGAACCACCGGACTATCCTCCAGGCAGGACTACCTGAGGGGTCAGGTAATACAGGGGCAGCAGTGGTGGTGCTGCCAGGTTGGCTTCCAGATGTGCTGGGCCACTGTGCCAGGGCTGGTGGAGTGGTGGCAGGCGTATCCTGTGGGGCAGTCACACTCCACTGTGCTGTGGGGCATTTTGTGATGTGGTGCACACTGACAACATGGTTTGACAACACATAATAATCTAAAACAAAAAAAAAAGAAAGAGAAGTACGGATTGGGATGAGAGAGAAAAAAACAGATAAAGTTAATACCTTCATATTTATCATACAATGCATTAATACAATTATTCAAATATTTGATTCTGTTATCTTAACCTTTACTCTTAAGACTACCAGTCCTTAACAGATAACTATTTATTTTAAGAGTAGCCGCTCCTAATAGATGCATACTGTACTACAGATTGCAAGTACTCCTTTACATGTGCATATATTGCACATATGTATGTTGCAGTTATGCAGATTACAGTTTATAGCAGGGCAAGTATGCCACTGGTATAAAGCTTTTACTTTAAACCTTTAAGTTACACATAATTGAAGAATTAACACTATTGTATACTTGAGAAGTGAGGTATTTGAACCCACCACCTCTGATTGTACTCTTGGTTTATGCTACAGACTAATGGATGCATAGTTGCTTTTACAGTTGATATGCATGCTCAACTTGATACAACTGTATAAAATATCAAACAAATTATCTTTAACTTTTAATGCTACAGTACCACTACTCGTCTGCTGCATACATACCACATGCCTCCCTCATCCTCACCAGTCTTGCGCATGGGTCCTAACATTGCACTCCCTCTCTATCACTTGTCTGGTCAGGATAAAACAGACGAACATTCGTGGGTTCATTTCAAGCAGCTTTATTACACACAAACACATCAGGAATGAGGCTCTGTAACTTAAACTTAAATAAACTTATAAACTGACTATTACACTCATACATGTTAACACTCCAACTGTTCTCTCAAAATGGCACTGCTGCCTGCACATATTCACTATTTATATGCATGTGCCTACATTTTATTTATTTATTTATTTTACATTTCTTGAGCGGGTTAGTCCGACTGAGCTGATAGCCCTTTTTCAGCATACACCTGGGGAGAAAAGCTCCACAAATTTACATAAAGAATCAAAACATTCACATATTTAAGTTTCATTTTAAGCTCCACCATTTTACATAAAAAATCAAAACATTAGCATTTTAAATTGGAAGCAGTACAGCATAGAGACTATTTAAAGATTTTGAGTTAACATTACACTTAAGATATGTGCAGGAAACAGTATGCAGGTTTATCGTACAGTGTACAAGGAGGTTACTGTTAGTGAAGACGCTGGATATAAGTACAGAATATTTTTAAGACAGAAAAATTAGCTAGTTGGGATGTCAAACAGGGCTCACACTTAACAGAATTTAAACAAGTAAAAGGTAGAGAAGTAAGATTACAATAGGAGAAGAACACAGTTCATGGAGGGTGAGTACAGTGGCAAGACCAGTGACTTTTAAGATATTCTTTGGTGGCTGTTTTAAATTCATTGAGATGATTAAGTGATCTGATTTCCAATGGGAGCTTGCTCCAAAAGACGGTAGGGTGATAGCTATAGAGGTTTTGGCCAATTTTGCTCTTTGGTTTATAAATTTGTAGTAGGTTCTGGTCTGAGCTTCTGAGGGTTCTAGAGGGAGTGTAGAAGGAGATTAGAGGAGACAGGTTGGGACAGAAATTTGGTTGGTACAGGATATAGTGGACAATTTGAAGCTGAGAGAGGAGAAGCTGCTGGGCTAATTCAAGCCGGTTCAAGTGTTTTAAAGAGAGGCAGTGATGAGATCTATGGCTATGATTTTCAGAGAATCTGGCCACTTTGCTTTAAGTATTTTCCAGCTTGGTTAGGAGAGAGGTTTGGAGATTGGAAAGGATCTGAGAGCTGTAAAGTAAGCTTGGTAGGAGATAGGCATGAGAGATGGAGACTTTAGCTGTGTTTGTCAGAAAATGTTTATTTCTATATGAGACCAAGCTTTTGATGGGTTTTCTTTATACAATTATTAACATGCAAATCAGATTTTAATTGGTCATCTCTTATGACCCCTAGATGCTTTGAGTTGGGTTCAACTTTTATTGCTGTTTTATTTAGAAAGTGTAAGGTTGTGTAGGTTTTTGGGAAGAAAAAGTAAGGGTTTTTTTTTTTTAGAATTAGTTGATTTTTAGAGAGCCAAGACTCAACAGAGTTGAAGGATTCCTGAGTAATTTCTGATGAATAATACATCTGGAAATGCGTCTTAAAGATACATACACACTCTCTGTGTTACATCCTCCCTCTTTGAGAAATCGATCATATACTAAATAACAGTATTCAATGACATGCAATTTACACAGAAATGATCTTTTGAAATGCAGTTATACAGAACTAATTCTTTCACATGCAATCATACAAAATTAGACACGTATAAAACAATCTTGTCTAGGTTGCTGTGTATTTTACACTATGTCTAGAAATACGACCTGCTCGTGTAACATAAAAGTCAGAATTAGATCTAGCAATGGGGACTGTCTTCAAGGAATGTTAAACTTTGGGGACAACTGGAACATCATAAAGAACAGGAATGGATACTGAGACATGTTCTTCGGCATGAACATTTCTGATATCTAAAGTCTGTATCATAGATACTATGCTGTGATATTGTTTCTGATACAGGAAGAAGATGCTTGCACTTTCTCCTGTATTCTGTACCCTCAGATTGCACTAAGTAGGATCTCGGCTTGGCACGTATACCTCTCAGCTGACCAATTTGATCAAAGTGTTTCATCATTTGCATTCTTACTCTCTCTCTCTCCTTCTTTCAACGGACAAAGAAATCTCGTTTTATCATAGCTGGACTACCGAGAAGAATGCTTCTTAAAAAGTTGAGCTTTGATTGCTTTGTTGTTTTTAGCATTAGACAGCAACAAACTAGAAATGATAGGCAAGGGTTGTTTGCCTAGACAGAAGTCTCTGAGCAGGCGAGCCAAGTAGCTTGTCACGGGGTATATTTCTGAGATTAAGTAAATTCAAGAAGATATCGGTATTGTCACGCTTTGCCCTCTCTAGTAATTGCTTTACACTGTGTACTGCATGTTCAGCAAGGCCATTTGACTGTGGGTATTCAGGACTACTAGTAACATGAATAAAGTCCCACTCTTTTGCAAATTTCTGAAACAATTGACTGGTAAACTGGGTACCGTTGTCAGAAATAACTGTGTGGACTACCATGGACTGAGTAATTATGTTTCATCTTAGTAATAACAGCACTGGACGTTACATTAGGTAGCAAATCCATCTCAAACCAGTTCAAGTAAGAGTTTACCAACACTAAGTAATGCTGATTGTTCCACTCAAATATGTTAGTAGCTACTGTTGACCAAGGTAGTTCAGGAATCTGGCTTAGTTGAAATGGCTCTTTTTGCAAATGTGGTTTAGTACTATTGCATACTGAACAAGAGGAAAGACTTTATCAATGTCCTTTGATGGAGAGGGCCAAAATACTAGTCCTCTCACCCTTCATTTGGTAGAATCGGAACCTGGGTAGCCACAATGCAAAATCTGAATGTATTCATGATGTAAGGAAGTAGGAACAATAATTTTGGAGCTTTGAAAATGGTACCAACTTCCATCAGCATCTCATCTTTGCAAAGAAAATAAGGTTGCACTTCTGGCGGTACACAGGATTGCTTTGACGGCCATCCAACACTGATGAAGTGGTTGAGCTTTTGCAAAATAGCATCAGTCTTTGTATGATCTCTCAGCTCATCAAGTCTCGAGGTAGAAAAATTACACACTTCCATGACATCAAAGTCAAAATTTTGTGCATCAAGCTGTTCCATGGTATTTCTGGGTGATCTAGATAAGGTATCAGCCAGATAAAGAAAATTGCTTTTTGTATAGACCATTTTGAAATTGTACTTTTGTAATCTGACCATCATTCTTTGTAGTCTTGCTGGAGCAGTATGCATAGGCTTCTTTAAAATAGTGACTAGAGGTTGATGATCAGTTTCTATTTGGATAGCTCGGCCATAAATATAATCATGGAACTTCGAACATGCGAACACAATTGCCAGAAGTTCCTTCTCAATTTGAGCATACTGCATTTCAGTTTGGGTAAGAGTTCTAGATGCATAGGCAACAGGTCTGCCCTCTTGAAGAATAACTGCACCAAGACCGAACTTTGAAGCATCACAGGAAAGAACTACTGGTTTGTGGACATCATAGTATCTCAGTGTAGGCAGGTTGGCAATTTGCTTTTTGAGGTTATCAAATGCTCTCTGATGTTGTTCCAGCCCTGACCAGGCAACATTTTTGCATGTCAGCTCTCTTAAAGGTGCTGATATCTCACTAAAGTCAGGGATAAATTTGCCTAAATAGTCAACCATACCAAGAAAACACTGTAAAGCTTGGACATTGTCTGGAGCTGGAATCTCAAGAATGGCTGCTTGTATGGAATGATCTGGTCGTAAACCTGTACTGGTAAATAAATGACATACATAAGTAACTTCTGGTAGTATGAATTTACATTTCAGAGGATTAAGCTTCAAGTTCACTTCACGTGCTCTGCCCAGAACTTTCCTGAAGTTTCTGTCATGCTCTGTTTCACCATTGCCTTCAACCAGTAAATCATCAACTATTATTGAACATGGGTAGCCTGAAAAAATGTGCACTATTGCAGACTGAAAGACTTCACTGACAGAATTTTTTCCTAAAGGCATCCTGAGGAATCTGTATCTACCAAATGGGGTACTGAATGTAGTCAATAGTGAAGATTTGTGATCAAGCATTACTTGCCAAAATTAACTCTTTTTTTATGCATTTGGCATAAGGGCGGCAATCTCCTCGACTGTACACATAGGATGATGAGGTCTCTTTAATGCCTTGTTCAAGTCTCTTGTGCATATTCTGATTCCATCTGAATTTTTCTTGAGTAGCTACCATGGAAGACACCCACTCAGTAGGTTCTGTGACAGGACAAATCACACCTTACTGCACCATTTTATCTAACTGGACTTTGAATTTGTCCTCCATAGCTATTGGAACTCTCCTTGCTGGTCTGATCACTGGGCTGACCTCTGGGTCTACTTTCATGGAGTACACAACTGGACGTTTGCCTAGCTTGTTGTCGAAAACATCAGCATACTCTGAGAAAATAGCATCAGTAAAGCTGGAACTGGGACATGTGCTTACATGATGTACTTCTGTGGTAAAAGAAAGCAGTTTCATTCTTAAACTGTCTCTGAGACCTAATAGTGACTGCACAGGTCTTTGGGCTACATAAAATTGCAAACTGTAACTGTTCCCAGCAGAATAGCATGAAAGCACTACTGAGCCTTCAGTTTGAATCTCTTCACCTCCATAAGCAACAAGCTTCGCACAATTGTCCAAATTAAGTTGCTCACCAGCTCTCACTCTATCAAATGTTTCTGCTGACATTACATTACACTTTGAATCAGTGTCTGCTTTGAGCTCTGTGGGTTTCCCATTGATCAGGACAGTACCAAATACTTCATTCTTTGCCAATAAATCTACTGCATTAACCTTTTCACCGACCACTGATACACCATCTACACAAAAAGTAGTGTTGCAGCCTTGTACATTATCAACCTGCTTTTTTGCGTGACCTTTCTTAATAACTGAATGAGACTTGCTTGATTTACAAAACTTTTGAAAGTGGTTCCATTTTTTACACTTGTGGCATTGCTGACCAAATGCTAAGCACTTCTCTCTTTTAGACTCATGATTGGCTCCACAATAACAATAAGACTTGACTTGGGTTTTGCTGACTCGCCCTTGTACCGCATTGAGCATATCCGTTTTGCTGAGCTAGTCTTGGAACTTGTTAGAAAGTTACAGGTTCTCCCAGGGAATCCTGCAGGGGTTGCAGGTGCCATGTACTTAGGGCTGCTTCTGCTTGCCACGTGCTGCATGCTGTCTACGCTTGCTCTAGAGGTTGCTGAAACCATGCTCTTACCACTTACAAACATACATGTGTGTCTTTCTGTGAGCTCATGGATTTGACAACTCTCTGTGGCTTTGATCAATGTTAAATCACTGTCATGAAACTAAATCTTTCTCACTGCAGCATTATTAACACCACACACAATCCTGTCATTTATTAGCTCATCTTTCAGGTCACCAAATCCGCATGTTTTAGCCTTATTTCTCAAGTCAGTGATATAAACTGCAAAAGTTTCAATATAAAATAGGTGCCTCTCTAATATAACATTTGTCTGGGGGTTGCACATTTCTCTAAATTTATGATGTGAAGTTGTCCTGTCTTGTCTTCATTCTATACTGACAGGTTCAGAACTCCTCTGTTCCGACTTGGCCTCTTAATAAAGTTCGAGATCTGAAACTAGTTTGTGGCTTCATCCTTATCCCATGATGCTGCAGTGCTTTCTTCAGATCTTGTTTGCCGCTGAAACAGATTGAATCTACGACTACCTCGGGCTGAGTAAACAAATTGTTTTTCTTCTGTCAATTATTGTTATAGTTAGCTAAATATTTCTAGTTTCCAGTTAGATAGTGTGCTTAGAGTGTTTAGGTATCATTATAACCGTTGTTGGTTAGTTTTACATAGTTAGAGTGTGTAAAACACATGGAGCCAAGAGAAATACCACAAGTGTAGTAAAAGGTTCTAGAGTAAAAGCTGAGCCTTGAGCAATTCCACAGGTACAGTAAGTGTTACAGTAAGTGTTACAGGTATAAAGGGTCACCCTTGAATAATTCTACAGGTACAGTAAGTGATACAGGTGTAAAGTGTAAGCTATGAGAAATTCCATTGGTACAGGTGTAAAGGGACAGTGTTGAGTAATTCCACAGGTACAGTAAATGGTTTGGGTGAAAGGGTAAGCAATAAATAATTCCACAGGTGCTGTGACTGGTACAGGTGTAAGGGTCAGCCTTGAGTAATTCCACAAGTACAGTGATTCCAGCTTTCACTAACCACTCTTATTACAATTCCTTACCTCCTATTTTGCACATTACGACTACATCATCCCAATGTCTAAACTACCTACCTCAAGACATATAAAGCTGCTACTCTTTGTCATACTTCTACCTTTTCTAACAGCAGCCTACCTTCTAACCTTCTAGGAACACCCAATATGCCCACAATTACACTACCCCTCTAAGCATACAGCCATACCATCTCTTGTTGTCTCCCTAAGCCACGTAAACATAACATCTACACCAATCTACCTACTAGCAAAATATCATAGATTAGCCTACATTAGGTATAACTATCTAAAAATTAAGAAGTCTCCAGACCTATACTGTAAACTCCTAGATTTGGGCTACAAGTCCACTCATTAATAGATGGAGACATTCATCCAAACCCAGGCCCAAGGAAAACTTGTACCACCTAACCCCATAGCCCTAATGCCTCTAGTAAACAAACCCCCACCAAACCTCCCAACTCACTCTTTATAGCACATCTCAATATATGTAGCATAAATAACAAAGTTGCTCAACTCCATGCTCTCTTGGATATACACTCATTTGACATCCTATGTTTGACAGAAATCTGGTTAAAACCTGTAACTCAAGACAATGAAGTCATCCCACCCGGATATAATATCTTAAGACAAGATCATATAGCCAAAAAGGGACGGGAGTAGCTATTCTATACAAAGCAGGGTTTCAGGTTACTGCTTATGACTACAAACCACCTCAAGACATTAATGCCGAAATCCTTATTTCTAGATTTCAGCTTAATACTCGTAAATCCATATATATCATCTGTATTAATCTTCCTCCTGGTAATAACACCAACACCCTAGAAAATATCCTAAGCTGGCTATCACTAAACTTCCCACAAGAAACTATCGTCCTTGGTGACTTTAATATTGACTGAAAGTGCTGTAGCAATGAAAAACCTACTACCCACATTAACCTATATGTTTTTTTCTCAAACCATTACCTCCCCAACCAGGATTAATAAACCCAATAAAAAAGAAAGTACCTTAGATTGGATACTTATAAATAACCATCATGAAACATATGAAGTAGGGACCCTCCTTGATGATGTAAGTGACCACTCACTTACCTATATTATCAGGCGTAAGATTGATACACCCTTTCCACCCAAATTCAGGACAACTCAGACCAATAAAAACTTTAACCCGGATCTCTTCCAAAGTCAACTTAGAGCATGTGACTGGTCACCCATAAAATATCTCCCACTTGAGGAAGTTGTAAAATACTTTAATTCTAAATTTCTAGCCATTCTAGACCACCATGCACCAATCCATTCTATCAGAATTAGGACTAAACCTGCCCCATGGCTCTCTAAAGAAACCAGGCAAAAAATCCTACTTAGAAATAAATATTGGGCTAAATGGTGAGCTTCTAAAAACCCTGTACATCAACAATCATTTAGACAGCTGAGAAATAACACAAAAAAGCCATACTAACAGATAAAAAAAACTTTTACTTACAACTCCAACAAACTCACCAAAATAAACCACAAAAGTTTTGGGCAAGCATTAACACGCTTCTTCACCCAGGTCACTCCATTACACCAACACCACAAGGCACTGACCATGAGAATCCCAAGCAAACTGCCAATGCCTTCAATACCTTTTTCACAGAGGCCATTCAAACTCTTGCCAATCAGCTAGTACCCGATAGCTTAACTTTGCTCAAGTACTAGCCCACCCCCTCCATTTCACTTGCAACCAGTCCCAACATCACACATTCTCACCCTTAATGCAAAAACTTAAACCAACTACTCCCTCAGCTGAACATCTACCTGCTGAATATCTGCAAGTAGCAGCCAAATCTATAGCCTATCCCATTTCCATTCTGATTAACAGAACCATAATCGAAAGTAACATCCCAACTATCTGGAAAATCTCTCACATTATCCCTCTACATAAAGGTGGTAACTAACAAATTTTCTAATTACCGCCCCATTGCCTAACTTTCTCCTCTGGCAAAAATAATTTAAAAATGCAACCACAGTCAACTACTAGACCACCTAATCCAAAATAACTTACTTTTTAAATGTCAACATGGATTCAGGCCGTTCCACAGTATTACCACTGCACTCTTATCTTTTTCTGACTGCATTAATAAAAACCGTAACAATATTCTTTCCTCTGCACTCTTTATCGATCTTTAAAAAGAATTCAATATGGTTAACCACCAGATGCTTATCAATATCCTCAAATCCCTTTCACTAGATGCATCAGCTACAAAATGGTTCCAATCCTACTTAGATAATAGACAGCAGGCTGTGCTATGGGACAACAATCTATCTCCCCATTACCCTTGGTGTCCCTCAAGGCTCCATATTAGGACCTCTCCTATTCTCAATTTTTATTAATGACCTTCACGCAGTAATTCCTCAAGCTACCCCTGTATACAATACATTGATGATCCCACATTAATATGCTTGGCCACTTCTACATCTGAACTACAGTCCCTGACACAAAAGGTGTTTAATACAGTAGAACAATGGTTTACACAATGCTGCCTCCTCTTGAACCCCACAAAAACAAAACTCCTGCTCTACACCCCTACCCGGAAGTCCTCTCCAGTAGATTTCACTGTCATATCTAATAATGGTACTCTCATATCTCCTGATCCAATTACCATACACCTTGGAATAACAATAGACAACAACCTTAACTACGACACTCATATTAACAACACAATTAAAAACGTAAATAGAAAATTGGGCTCCCTGTATAGCATCAAACCCTTTCTTACCCCAGCAGCCAGAATAACTATTGCTGACACCCATTTAATCTCTACACTCCTCTATTACTCACCCATTTATACTAATCTGTCAAAAAATAACCTCAACAAACTTGAAAAATCCTACAACAACATTGCCAGATTTGCCACTGGCAATACATTTAGAACCCTCCACTGTTACAATTTAAAGCAGCTAGGATGGCTTGACCTCCAAAATCAGCTAAAGTTTCACCAACTTACCATTGCCCACAAAACCCTTTGCCAACCTACTAATACTCCAATACTCTCTACCCTCATAACCCCCTACAAAACTCTTAATACCTTATGCTCTTAAAATAAACTACTTGTTTGCATAAGTAAATCTAACAACCTGTTCGGAGACTCTCTGTTCTCCAACACTGTTGGAAAAAACTGGAACCTACTTCCCAGTGAACTTGCATCACTTTCCTCACTATCACCTTTCAAATATAAACTGAAATTATACCTTACAACACGCTGGTTATGCCCCTGCACTAACCCTAACTCCCCCTTTCTATTACTAGCTACTGCTTCCCACTACTACTTTGTACTACGTCTAGTTTCCTTGGTATCAAAGAGAATTCTATCTTGTAGATAATTCCACTGTTTGTAGTGATTTCATTATTATGGTTTGTGAAATGTATGTGTTAGATTTGTGATGTAGTTGTGGAATGAGTTGTAATCATTTGTTAAACTATGTAATGTACCAACATTTTTTAGAATTGTGTTCTTGGAGCTTATCTCCCCTGGACTCTACTGAAAATGGACATACATCCAGTTAGACTAGCCCAGTCAACAAATGTAAAATAAAATAAATAAATAAATAAATAATAGTACAGGTGTAAAGTGTACACAAAGACTAGTTCCATAGGTAGATTAAATAGTGTTGGTATAAAGGTTAAGACATGATTATTGTCACGGATACATTAAGAGGTACTGGAGTGAATGTTGAGTGTAAGTAATGCCACAGGTCCAGTAAATGGTACTGCAGTAAAAAAATGATCCATGAATAATTCCACAGGCATAGCAGATCCACGGAGCAGGATGTAAGTGGTAAGTAATGTGCAGGTGAGTGCATTCTTTTTTTTCTGGAGATACCAGCTAATTTTTGCTTATAACGTGAGACACTAACCTTTACAAAACTATAATTTGGTCTGAGAGTAGTTCTACAGAAGTTCATCAGTATCCTGGCAACCTTTAGTCAGTACTGTTGAGACCCTGGCATACCAGAGCAGAATAGTGCCTGTAATTTCTTACCCTGAGTCACTCAAGTGACACCAAGACAAAAATTGTTTGTGTGAGGTGATATAGCTTGAAACAAGTACTGTCTGTGAATTTCAGGCATTACAGGTTTGCTAATTACAAATTCTCTTTAATCCAACTCTATGGCACAAAGGGGGGAAAAGCCCTAACTCTGCTCCAGATGGCCCTTGTTTGACTAGTAGTACAGGTGATGGAGTGACTGGACAGGGCAGGATGGAAGTGAGCAGCTGGTGCTGGCTCACTCATCCTGGAGTGGGGAGGTTGCCATGGCTTCCTCAAATAATATATTAAGAGCCTTGTGAGATCTTTGCTGTAAGAAGCATACCACTTAGTTTGGAGGCCATTTTGGGATAATGGGGGTTAGAACACATTCCTGAACAATAGTGTGATACTTCATCAGTATCCTTGATCCCCTCACCAGCCGTGCAAGTTGTTCAGGTTGAGCTCGCAGGAGGCTAAGGCGGGTCCACTAGACGAGGAGCTGATAGCAGGTAATAGTTACAGCTGCAGGGAGGTGGAGGTGGAGAAAAACAATTTTAGCCACCACTACTGAAGTTTTCTGCACTTATTAGACAGAGTTGTTCGCAGACATCCTGGATTTGGTCTGCCTACACTGGTCAGTCAGTACGAATGTGGTGACATTTATTAAGCAATACTTTTTATAACACCATATTTTTCTCCTGGACATGTCTTTTAAAGGTATTCATTACAGTGACTACTGCACTGTAGTAGTTGGGAAACATCAGATGTTCCTTTGTAGGAGCCAGTAAAAGAATCCAGGTATCATGAAAGGCCTCCTATATAGGTGGATGCATCAGAGAACAATAATAGTCCCACTACAAGTTTAAAGTTCATTCATTCATTCTTTGATGACAAATGTATTATCCTATCTTTAGATGCAGTCTCAGGGAACCAGAGTCTATCCTGTCAATAAGCGTGCATGAGAGTGATCCCAACCTAGACAAAGAACTTAATTCATCACAGAATACACACATACATGTGCGTGCGCGCACACACACACACACACACACACACACACACACACACACACACACGCATAAGCACACGCACATTCCCAGAGCTACTTGCGCGCACACACACACACACACACACACACACACACACACACACACACACACACACACACACACACACACCTACAGGCAGTTTAGTGAATCACCAATTCACATAGCATGTATTTGGAATGTGATGGGGAACAGGTGCACCTGACAAAAAACATGCAGCCTTCACACAGAAGGCCCTCCATATTTTCATAAGTGGATACTAGGCAATCAGTCTAGAAAAGCATTAGGAGCTTAGCAACTGCACTTTACCTGCTTTCCTTGTCCATAAAGGACTGATTGTACAGACTTCAGATGATTTTATTATTACCCAACCATTTGTCTAAATAGATTTAAAGAGTGCGAAGAAACAACTTTCTTTGATGTGGGAGGGTATGCTTTGGAAGCGGTATCTATCTCACCAACATATTATGTTTATATTATGATATGGGTTTACTTCCCTAGAAGAGGTATTTGCAGTGTTTCCAGTTTTACAAACATGTAAGAGGTCATATAGGAGAAAGTCATTTGCAGCCTTGTAGTCCAGGCACAGATTTTAATGTATGAGTCCGTAAGAGGCAGAACAGAGTATCAGAGCATTTATTTGCTCTGTATAGCTTAGGGAGTGCATACCTGAGATTTTCTTTATGAGAAAATTAGGCCTAATAAGAGAGGAGTAAAGCTGAATAATAACATTTTTTGACCTGGAGGATATAAGAGAGGAGTAAAGCAGGATAATAAACTGTTTTGACCTGGAGGATATACCTGTATTAATAAGATGAACTGGGTAGAAAGATTTCCTAATGACTGTTGATTCAGAAGCAACTGCAGCATACGGCCACTCTGTGAATGTGTGTAGCTGTGTGGAAGTAACTGCAGTGCATAGTGCATATTTTAGTCTGTGTACCTGTGTAGAAGTAATTGCAGCCCACAATGCATCTGTTGGTGTATGTATTATAGTAGTGTGTGTATCAGGGTAGATGTACTTGCATCTGTTAGGGAGTGTATCAGTGCAAAAGTTAGAGTATGTATTACTGCAGAAGTAACTGCAGTTCCAAGTGCATGTGTTAGTACAAGAATCAGTTCAGAAGTAATGTAGTGCATCTGTTAATACATATGTCAATTCAAAAGTAACTGTGGCACATATTGCATTAGTGTGCATATCAGTGGAGAAATAACTCTGCATGCATTGCATAAGAAATAATCTGTTAGTTTTATGTATCAGTGCAGGCGTAACTGCAGCACACAGTGTATGTTAGTACATGTATCATTGCAGAAGTAACTGTAGCACACAGTGCACCTGTTAGTATGTATATCAATGAAGAGGTGAATGTAGTGGCAGAGTATATGGGTATTAGTGAAGAAATCAGTGGAGAAACTGTTTCAGCAGACAGTACAGTGGCAATGTATAGTTGATAGCAAAGGTAGTGGCAAAAGACAGTGCATACAATACTGTATGATGCTGGGATTGCTTTATTTGGCAGGTCATCATGGGCCCATAATGACCTACATGTGTATAATTTTACTAAGGTTCAGTAACTTGTAAAAATAGAGTCAAAACCACACAGCATCATTAACACATATTTGAAAACACTGTACTGTACAAAATGCTAAGTATTTAGTGGGGGGAGGGGGTGCTGCACCAATCAATATTCACTAGTATGGAGGTTTCACCCTAACCCCCTTAATCATCAAATATATTAACTCTAAAGTTCTCACAAACCCTGAGTAAAAGGAAGAGTTAGTTTCAAAAGCAGCTTAGCATTTCTGTTTATTCTGAATCACTCAAGCTCATATGAGTTAGCATACATAGCAAAAGCTATTTATGCATATGTTAGTGCATGGTCTTGGGACAATGTTCACTTCACTGTAGAGCTGTTGTGCATATTTAGTGTATGGTGCTAGTGTAATATTCACATTGCTATAAGGCTGCTGTGCATGTTCTAGCGTGTGGTCCTGGGCTGAAGTTAATATCACTGTAGTACTGTTGCACATATGCTAGTACATAGTCCTGGACAACTGTTTGTATCACTCCTTTTCATATCACTATCAGCTTATGTTAGCGCATGGTTTTGGGCCAGTGTTTGTATCAATATAGAGCTGTTTTGCATATGTTATGAGCCACTTTTTGTATCACTGTAGAACTGTTTTGCATAAGTTAGTGCATGGTCCTGAGTCACTGTTTGTATCACCATAGAGTTGTGCACAGTCCTTTCACAGTGATTATGTCACTATAAAGCTGCATCTGCATCTTTTGAAGGGAACGTACTATGCATGTATTAGAGGCAGAGGGAACGGTGGTATTCAGTAGTATTTTGCTTTCACCAAGATTGATGCCCAGATAGTAAGAATGGATAATTGGCTTTAATAATTGGCTAAGTGGTTGATGTCATTCAAAGGAGATTCAGTATGTGTCAGCCCATACTGAAATGATAGATAAAACTTTCTGTTTCATCAGGGATGGCTTACTAACCTTTTCAGTCCCTGCAGTGCCTTTTTAGGTATACTCCCCTTAATGGATATTTCTAGATAACAAACAAATATGGACAACATCACAGTGGTACTTCTCAATGCTATGTGTCTAAATAAAACTTGAGGCCTTCCTACAACTTGAATACATTCATATTTCTGTAGTAACTGAGACATGGTTCCGGTGCAATGATAGTATTCCTTCTATACAAGAGTTTAGTGCCTATCATGCCTTCAGGCCCTTGGGTGACTGCAGGGGGTGTCTGTATTTGTCGGAAACACCATTACCTCACATGAAATTACCCATGACCTTAAACTCGAGATTCAAATCACCCTTATCAAACCCAAGTATTACTTCCATTGCTAGCTACAGATCACCATCAATGTCGACTCAAGGATCATGAAAGTTACCTTAACACTACTGAGGGGATAAATATAAAAAAAATAAATAAATACCTTCTTGCTGAGGGACTTCAGTCACACAAGCATTAATAGGCAAACTTACACCATGGAAAAAAATGGT
Source organism: Protopterus annectens (assembly GCF_019279795.1). Taxonomy (NCBI): domain Eukaryota; kingdom Metazoa; phylum Chordata; order Ceratodontiformes; family Protopteridae; genus Protopterus; species Protopterus annectens. The sequence continues at coordinate 628,248,702 of NC_056733.1, forward strand.
TATTCTCCGCATTTCCTTCATTAAAGTTGTAAAACTACCTAACAGAGGCTCTAATATCTTTCACCTAGTCCTCACCAGCCTAACCCTTACCTGTAACCCACCTTGCACCTCCTCACCCCTCATTAAATCTGACCACAAATCAGTCATTTTCTGTGTTAGGTCTAATAGTACCACTCAACTGTCAATTGAGGTCACCTTTAGGGACTTTTCCAGGACAAACCTACTTCAGCTTATAGCATACCTAAACTTCAAAATGTCCTCTACAGATGGACCCATCTGAGAGCGCTGGAGCATTCACCATTGAATTTTAACAGCACCTAAACAGCTGCCCAAAAAAACAGTGTTGTGAAGCTGTTTTCCAGAGAGGAAGAGAAACAGTACCCATGCATCCAGCTGATAGAGTTACCACCTGTCTCTCTTCTGCAAGGCAGTCCTGATTTAGGCAGTTCTGTTCTATGTGGGAGGGGGCATGAAAATGTCAAAGAGCTTGATATTTTGCAAGAAAAAATATTTAGACTTTTCTTGAAATGTCACAGAAAGCTGTGATACTACATTTAAATCATACTAATATTATACAAAGTAGTATAAGATGTGATGATGTGTGGTAGTGTCAGCTATGCCAGAGCGAATAGGTTAGTGCATGTGTAACATATGCCAGCATAGCTAGTTGGAGTTTTGTAAAGATTTTATGTCATTTGTCTATCCAACTGATTTAGCAGATGCTTGTGTTAAAAAATGTATTTGTAAAGCTGCTTGTGTTAAACATGTATCAACAGTGGGTCCTGCTGGACAGAAAAGAAATATACATTTATATCAGACTGTACTTTTGTAAGTGAGGCAATGTATATATGCTAAAAGAGGATGCTGGAAGGGAAGGGGTCAAGCTCAGCTCTGCTTACCTTAAGAAAATAGCCAGAAATTAAATGACTTGATTTAGACCATAAAGATTTTTATTTCACAGGCCTGAGATCTTATTGTCCTTAGTGGTGAACTAATTGCTACCCTGGGGTGCCAGAGAATGGCTAGTTAGCCTCTCCAGGAAGGATGAAAGTATTGGAATTGTTTTACAGACTCCAGATGCCATAGCAAAGCCCTAGGTGTGTATTGTGACACATCTTTGCTAGATCCTGGTTCAGGTTCTAGTTGGGGGAGTAGTGTGTGAACCACAGAATCAGGTGACCAGATGGGATGTCATTCTACAGCCAGCACTGAAATTATTTGAGATATTAGGGAGAGATGTGATAATGACACTCAACACTCTGTTTTTGGGAACCTGACAACAAAGACCACTCACCCACTTCATCTTGACTTGCTTTCATAAGTAACTTAACTAGAGAACAGTAATTCTACAGTTACTTAAAAATATATAGTGAGATTAGTTATACTGTGTTTCTGTATCTGCCTGAGTCTTTCCATCTGTGTTATTTTTTATATTGCATGTGAATTGTATTTATTGTAAATAGGTGTTCATTATTTTCTTGTTTTCTCTTTTATTATTTATTATTAAATGTATCTATACCTTTCATTGTGGTTGTTTTTTTTAGAAAATATTTTAACCTTTGAGAGTAATTGCATTTATTTGGTGGCACTGTGGTTTCATGTTCCTGAAAGTCTTGTCACTTGGTTAATGCTACCATTTGTATAAGTATTAATTTTACTGAGAGTAATTGGATACCGTGGTAAGACCCTTAAAGTAGCTGGCTGGAGGCAGTGAATCTACCTTATAGTCTGGATGAAGGTGGTATAGCAGGTATATCTGTGCCAGCCTTTCCCAGGTGTGTGTGTGCATGTGTGTGTTTGAGCGTGTGTGTGTCTGTGTGTGTGTGTGTGTGTGTGTGTGTGTGTGTGTGTGTGTGTGTGTGTGTGTGTGTGTGTGTGTGTGCGCTTATGTGTGTGTGTGTGTGTGTGTGTGTGTGTGTGTGTGTGTGTGTGTGTGTGTGTGTGTGTGTGTGTGTGTGTGTGTGTGTGTGTGTGAGAGAGAACTACTTGGAACAGGGCCACAGAGCACTGATTTCTGCAGAAAGAAAGGTGGAGTCTTATTTGGGGCCTGGAGACAAAGTCTAGCCCCAAGTCTGGAGTGTGCTCCCTGTGTGCTCTTCAGGGAAATTGTCCTTGGTGCAGAGAGTTGTATCTGAAATTACTATGCTTATCCATTTTTTTTTGTTCTAAATGAATGTCCCCCAATAGTGTCAGTGGTGAGGATTGAGGCTCCTTGATTACTGTCCCAGAGGAGGGGTGTCACATATTTCTCTCCCCTTTTTGAAGACTCAAGCTAGTTTCTCCAGTGACTGAGGATAAACATTGCTTGAGAGAAGTAAGCCTTTCTGGGAGTACATACTCAGTCTTGAGATCCCATCTGCATTGGCATTGCTGACCTCACTACAGTACTGCACTAAGTGGGTGCATCCAGGTTACCCAAAGAACATGTCCCCAAACATCTGTAACACTGCTCAGATTTCTCAAACCAGGGTAGAGGATAGTCACTGGGACATTGCTACCCCCTTCCACTGAGGTGTCAGTCTGAGCCTCACTGAGGAGATCAGTCACCAGATCTCCCATCCTGCCCCCCAGTGCAAATACTTAGCACAAGTGTCTCCCTATCATAGAAATGCTTCATCATGTTAACATGATACAGTGTGTGGCCCTGCCTCCTGCCTAGCAGTTCTATCATGTAGTTAACATCACTGACCTTCCTTACCACTTTGAAAGGTCCTTCCCAAGCTGCCTGCAGTTTATTGTGTCTGACAGAAATGAGTACCATAACCCGCAGTCCCACAGCATATTCTTGGGCTTGAGAATTCATGTCATACTGGACCCATTTCTGCTGTTGGACTCCTGCTAGGTCCTCCTGCTCCAAGCCCATGAGCTCCCTAAGGGTTGTCCTAAAGTTTATGACATATGCCACAACAGACTCCTTGTGGGATTCACACTCACCCTCCTACTCATCATGAATCAAATCCAAGGCCCCCTTACCCTATGCCCATACAGTAACTCAAAGGGTGAAAAAACGATGAATTCCTGGAGTACCTCTTGGTATGCAAACAGCAGATGGGGCAAATATTTGTTCCACTCTCTCTTAAACTAGTCTGCAAATGCCCTTGGCATGGTCTTTAGTGCAGTGTAGTGTTTAACCTATCCACATGACCATTAGTCTGGGGGTGGTAGGGGGTGATCTTTAGTTGCTTCATCCCACAGCACTTCCACAGACAAGCCAGCATGTCTAACATGAAACTGGCATCTCTGTCAGTTAGTATTTCTCTTCTAAACCTACCATGCTAAAAATCTCTAACAAAGCATTTGCCACCTACTCTGCCTCAGTGGAGGTCAGAACCACCTCCTTAGGGTAACCTGTATCATTATCTAAATCTACTACCACTAGGATATATTTCTTCCATGTGGAACATGGGGTATTCAGAGGCTCCACAATATCCATAGCTACTCTTTGAAACAGCTCCTCAATCACAGGCAAAGGCATCAAAGGAGCATTGAATTTGTCTCCTGACTTGCCTACTTTTTGGAACTGCTCACAGGTCCTGCAGTACCCTGTTACATCCCTTGCAATCCCAGGCCAATAAAAGTTCTGCATAATACATCTCTTGGTATGCTTTATGCCCATATGACCTGCAAAAAAGAATGTCATGGGCTATGTGGCTAGAAGTGCCAGATGGTACGCTCTGGGCGCTACCAACTGCTGTACTACCTCACCCTCTAGCCCTCACTCATGGGTCCACTGTCTCTGCAGTACCCCTTTGTTCCAGTTTACAGGCTCCCCTTTTTCTTAAGAATCAGGTGCCTCCTTAGCTACCTCTCTCATGCCTTGCAGTTTAGAGTCTGAGAGCTGAGCCCATCTCAATTCTGCCTTTGTGACCCTTTCCAGCTCCCCTTCCACAGAAAGTCTGGTATCTTCTGACAGCAGTGTCTGACTGTCAGCCTGGGTACTACCACTCACCTCTGCCCTTGCAGTCACCATGTCCAGCAGCTATGGCTCACCTTCAGGTAAACTGCTACAGGGTAGCTCCCTCCCTGAAATAGCCACCTCACCAGCCCTAGCTTTAGGTGTGTGGTCTGTCTAGGTCTCCACCAGGCTACCAGACCTACTTGCGTGTCTCCAAGCCTGACTGCATGTAACTGCATGCACACAAGGTACTGCATTATAAAAACATTCCTATTAAGATATCTGCATGGATATTATCAAAAACACCTACTTGCTTGCTTCCTTTTCCACCCTTCCAGTCAAGGTGAACCCTGGCCATAGGTATTTGGAATGGGATCCCTCCTAAAGCTCTGGCTGGAGTGGACTGCCCAAGCAAGTACTGCTCCTCTTTAACCACTTCAGGCTTAACAATAGTTATGTCAGAGGATGTGTGTCTCTCTTTTTGCAGTGGTGGTTTTCTACCCACTAAGATAGGATACAAACTCCAGTGATAGTTTGTTACCCCTGTTGTCTCCAGACAACGTACCACTGGCATCCTGTTATTCCAACTTGCTGGTTTCCCCACCTTTTATTCCCCACCTTGCTTCAATGGACATTTGTATGCTACATGGCCCCTTTGGTTATATGTAAAACATCTAAACCTTGATCTTGGCAGTGTACTTGAACTGATGGCTTCCCCTGTTACTGGTGGACTCTGTTGGGATGGTTTAGGCTGCCAACCATGGGTTCCCTTATATCCATGTGCAGCAGTGAGTATCCCATTCTTGTGCAGTGTTGCCCTGCTTGCCAAGTAGAGATCCTCCTTTCTCCTTAGTTCATCTGCAAAGTTACATTCGTGGTCTGACAACCATATTTTTAAGTCCTCAGGCAAAGTGCTAAGGGTTTGTTCCCTCACTAAAATGTCTGACAGCCTTTCAGAAGTGGTGACTTGACACCCACTCAATCACTCACCCACCTATGAAAATAAGTGCTTAGCTCAGCAATATAATCACATATACTTTCATCTGCCTTACATCTATGCTCATGATACTTTTTTTCTGTAAGCTTCAGGTGTTAATGTAAAACATTCCAATAAACATTGTTTAATCTTGTCATAATTTAAGCAATCAATATCAGATAATTTAGAAACAGCAGTTATAGCTTGACCATGCTGTGAGGAGGTTAGTAACCGTACCCAGAGCCCTTGGTCAACATCATATTGTCTACATGCTCTTAAATATATGAATAAAACTATCAAAAGTATCACCTTCTTTATACTGTGGAAGAAATCTACTGACCTCTGTTGCTTCTGGGATTTGGTTATTCCCTTCCCCATTACCTCCATGTTCCTGTCAAAGAGTCAACATGTCCCTCTCATTTTGACGGTGCTTCTCATTTTCTTCAGCCTCCAAACACTGCAGTCTCTCTGCTGATTCTAATTCCAAATATTTGGCCTCCAGTTCAAGTCTCTTTAACTCCAGACTGTTTTTTAAATCCTCTGAGGAAAAGGTGAACTGTCCTATTTATGAGGGTTGCACATGCCCATCTCCAGACTGGTCATCTTCCTGGTTGCTGTTCTGCTCTGCAGCTGAGATTAAGGGTAAACTCATTTCCTCTTTAGTCAGGTTAGCATGCACCAGTCCTTTGGATTTTCACAGCTTAGCCACCTGGTTCACTGTCGACTTGCCATAATCCTCTGCTTACATCTTTGCCTGCTTTCCCTGACTAAACTAAACTAACAAAAATAAGTAAAACTGTTATGAAAAAGGAAACTCTGTATGTTTATCTTATGGCTGTTCAGACTACACATACCTTTAGTGACAACTGCTTTCAGGCTACAGAAGTTCAATTAATATTCCCACTACATCTCAACAATATGTGACATCCCTCCTCTGGGCCAGTAATCAAGGAGCCTCAATCCTCACCACTGACACTGGTGGAAGACATTCACTCTGAACAAAAAAATGGATATGTACAGTAATTTCACTTACAGCTCTCTGCACCAAACACATTTTACCTTAAGAGCACACAGGGAGCAGACTCCAGACCTGGGGCTAGACTTTCTCTTCAGGGCCTAAATAAGACTCCACCTTCCTCTCTGCAGAAATCAGAGCTCTATGTCCCTGTTCCAAGCAGCTGACACACACGCTCTTTGAGATTTGATTTTCTTACACACACACACACACCCCTGGAAAAGGCTGGCACAGATGCACAGATTTACTGCTATACCACCTTCATGCAGACTATAAGGTAGATTCACTGCCACCAGTCAGCTACTTTAAGGCTCCTACCACAGTACCCAATTGCTCTCATTAAAATTAATACTTATACAAATGGTAGTATTAACCAAGTGGCAAGACTTTCAGCAGCATGATTGAAACCACAGTGCCACCAAATAAATGCAATTACTCTCACATGTTAAAATATGTTTTAAAAGACCAGCCAGAATGAAAGGTATAGACATATTTAATAATAAATAACATAATAAAAAACATGAAAATACTGAATATCTATTTACAGTAAACACCAGAGTTTCAATTCACATGAAATATACAAAATAACACAGATGGAAAGACTCAAGACAGATAAAGAAAAACAGTATTTAACTGATCTCACTGTATTTTCTAACTAACTGAAGAATTACTGTTCCCTATCAAGTTACTTAAAAAGCAAGGTCTAGACGAAGTAGGTGAATAATCTTTGTTGTCAGGTTCCCAACAACAGAGTGCTGAGTGTCACTATCACGTCTCACTAATATCTCAAATAATTTCAGTGCTGGCTGTAGACATCACATCCACTTCCCTGTTTCTGTGGTTCTCACACTACCTCCCTGACTAGAAGCTGAACCAGGATTTAGCAAAGGTGTGTCACAATACACACCTAGGGCTTTGCTAAGGCATCTGGAGACTGTAAAAGAATTCCAGTATTTTCATCCTTCGTGGAGAGACTACCCAGCCATTCTCTGGCACCCCAGGGAAGCAGTTAGTTCACCACTAAGGGCAATAAGAACCCAGGCCTTTTCCAGACATAGGTTCATAGGTAGGTACTAGGCTATTGGCCCTAGGGCCTATATAAGCCTAGCCAAAAAGATACCCTGGCTTTTGCCACCCAAGAAAATTATTTTCCTGTGTCCCTGTCGAGCAGAGCTGCAGAAGTGATCCCCAGGGTGTATTTCTTATCTCCCATCCAGTCATCAAGATTTTTCTTGAAGAGTGCTAATGAGGAGCTTTATTTGCTATAGATAGGTAGTTTGTTCCAGAGTATGGGAAGTCCCTGGGACAAGAATCTATCCCTCCAGCATGTTCTGTTTATTGTGGTGACAAGGTTTAGGTCCCTAGAGCATGCAGCTTGGAGGGATTGTGATTTCTTTAAGGGGAGCTTGTCCAACAGCTCTGGGTTTGACATAGCTTTGTATGTTAGGCAGAGATCACCTCTGAGTAGGCAATATGCGACAGAGTAAAGCTGGAGTTTTTTGAGACAGTCTGCGAAGGGCATCTGTTTGAGGCTGGTAATCCTCTTTGTGAGGTATTTCTGCAGCCTTTCCAGTTGTTGTAGATGTCTTGTGATGTACATACCAAAAGGGGAGCTGTATTCTATAATGAGTCTAATGAGTGACAAGTAGAAGGGAACAATGACCTCTTTTTTTTTCCTGGATGAGAAACCTTTTGTGATGAGGTGTGCCATGTAGAAGGATTTCCTGACTACTGTGGCGATGCGATTATCAAAGGAGAGACTACTATCCACCTGTGTCCCAAGGTCTCTTATCACACTTTCGGTGTTAAGTAGACTGCTGTCTATGTGGTAATTCATGGGTGCAGAGTTTTTACCAAAAGGGATGACATTGCACTTTTTGGCATTGAGCTTGAGGCCATGGCTTTGACACCAGACAACTGTCTCAGTGAGGCCCTTTTGTAGGATGTCTACATCGTTAGGAGTTTTGATTATGGCTCCTAGTTTGCAGTCATCTACAAACTTCTTAGCTAAAGACCTTTTATGTTAGCCTGTACTTCAGAGAAGTAAATACCAAACAGGAGAGGACCCAGGACTGAACCTTGTGGTACTCCCACTTGTCACTGGTCTCTGGCTGCATTCAGGCCTATGAGATAAAAATCTTTATGGTCTAAACCAAGTCATTTAATTTCTCGCTAGTTTTCTTAAGGTAAGCAGAGCTGAGCTTAACCCCTTCACTTCTAGCATCCTCTGTTAGCATATATATATTTCCTCAGTTACAGTAGTACAGTCTGATATAAATGTATATTTAGTCCAGTAAACATTGTTGTTTAATGGTTTACATAATGGTTTGTCCTGTAATCTTTACTTTAGTATTTTCAGGATCCACATAAAGGGACACTTTATCAAGCAGTACAGGAATAATTCCTTCCACTAATGTCAGACCCAAGGGTGTTGCCAGGCTCTTACTGTGGAGTGCCCTTTCACCCCTCCCCTTTTTTCTTTGAATATTTTATTTATGTTAGGCAAGGTCTGTTAGCATCTAAATGAAAAAAAGCATGGGCTCCTGCATATGTGGCATAGAAGGATGAAGCCCTGACTTAAGATGACTCTAGTTTAGTTAGTGGCTTGAGTGTTGGAAGAACCAGGCAGGGGGAGGGGACCTAGCACAAGCAAGGAGTGAGCACAGAATGCCCCTGTGGTAATGCAGGTGCTCACATCAGTCACCGGTAGTTGGGGTAAGTTATCTAACCATGAAGTTCCCCATAGATCTCTGTATGCCAGAAGCAGCATTTAAGCAAAGAAAGAAAAACACCATTGCATATTTTCAGTGGTTTATTTTAAGTTACAGAATTTGTTAAATTACTTCTTTTTAACTTTTGTTTAAGCCTGTTTTTTCCCAGCATTGGAAGACATGCTGTTGGAAATATAAAGTTATCTAGATGAAGGATATATGTGTGGGGTGTTGGACCCCACTAGCACAATTCCAAAAATTAAAGCTTCACTTCTGTCCAGAACAACTGTAAAGTTTGGTTCTGAGGTGAATGTATACATTGGTGCTTGGCAGATAGACAGTATGGGCAGGGGACTGAATAATGCATGGAGCAGGTGTGAGACAACAATTAGGAAGTTTTTGAGACCAGATGATTTCAGTGACCTGATGCCTGTTGTCTGTGTGAGTTTATTTGCATGTGCTGCAGAGTTTTAATCCATACAAGTGCTAGTGGATAACTGAGAAGTTAGAGCTTTATGTTGCCACTGCTGGAGCCAGTAATATGAGTAGTTGTAAGACTAGTAAAAGAGTTGACCTTGTGATGTTTGCAGAACAGAAGCAAGCATTGTGCACGAGGACAAAGTGACAGACTTATGTATAATGATAGGTACAGGCCTTACATTTATTGTTAAGCAGACAAAATTTGTCACTAATGTTTAGCCACGTTTCCATCTGTGTTGCATTTTGTTAACAGTTTCGCCAGAGCCAACTGGAGCTGCATGACCTGCGGGTTTCTCATCGGCAACTTCAGGAGAAAATGGAGGAATTGAATGAAGAACAGAGTCTGCAGGGGTTCTGTCCTATGAATAACTCGCTTTTGTCAGAGATTGAGCAGAGCATTGAGGCAGAAGAAATGGAACAGGAGAGAGAACAGGTACAGAAAATTTAATTTGTATAGCTTGGAAGAAGTGACAATTAATGTTGTAGTGTCCTGGCAAACACAAATGGTTATGGTAATGAAGGTAGCAGTTAAGAGTGTGGAATCCTGTATGGTAATGAAAGTGTCAGCTTAAGGTGTGGAGTACTAACAAACACAAACAGGGTGATGCAAGTGACAGTCAAGGGTGTAAAGCTGTGTCATACAAAAGCAGTTACAATAGCAGAAGTGGCAGTCAAATGTATGGAATCCTTGAAAACTCAAATAGTTATGGTACTGAATGTGAGAGCTAGGAATGTGGGACCCTAGCAACACAAGTAGTTTCAGTAGCGAAAGTCACCAGTCAAGACCTTCAGAAAAAAAAATGTTATGAAAAAATTAATAAGTGTTTGAGTGCCAAAAAACAAAAACTGTTTAACATCAGCATCTAGGTATACATCAGGGGATATATTTCCATAAGAACAAGATATCCGATTAAAGTGAGAGACAAAAAAATATTAGAAATGGAAAAGAGGTCGAACTACAACTTTGAAAACTGAAGTAAGTTGAACAAACAGATTAAGCATAGTGAAGACAAGATCAAGAAAATTTTGAGGAAGATTTATTTAAAGATATCAAGCATAATAGGAGGGTCTATATTAGAACATTGAGTTTCAGAACGTCGAATGTTCTAATATCGAACCCTAGTAACCGAAAACTGATAACATCGAAAATTCAGAACAGCTAATTTTTTCCCTAGGGAAAAAATTTGCTGTTCCAAAACACATACACACAACGCAAACACACCAAACAAACAGCAATCCACACACATACACCTAAAATCTTACATCTAACCCTACACTAAACTGTACATACACCACTATCTACCCACTTACCTTAACCCAAACCCTAACCCTGAGGTCCGTCACTATCGCACACACACCTCACTGTCGCCCTAACCCTAATTCACCTAACCCTCCCTAACCCTCACGTCCACACAATCCCACACCTACCTGAACCTGACCTGTAACTTTACACCACAGCGCTGAAAATAGCGAAGCGACAAGAACGGACAACCTAATTCTTTCCCTAGGAAAGAATTCAGTTTTCTGTAACTTCGCTATTTTCAGCTTTCACTGAATAGGTGTCGATATTAGAACATTCGAAGTTCTGAAACTTTGATGTTCTAATATAGACCCTAATAGGAAACCTTTTTATAGATGCATAAGATGTGGAAGGAGTAAAGACAAACAAATTGCTAAACTCTGTGCAGATTCTAAAATTTATTCTGAGACACAACAGATTGTAGATATATTTACAAATCTTATGCCAAACATTTTGACTCCACAAAATGGTTGATAAGTTGTCCTAGTGACATCCAGGTAACTCCAGATACTGGAATCAAATTAAATTATATTTTAAAAGAACTTTGCAAACTGGAAATAAACAAAGCACAGTGAGGAGACGGAATTAGTAACAATGACCTTAGAACACTTCAGAAAGAACTTACGGTACCGTTATATCTGTTATTCATCAGGTCGTATAAATATGGGGCGATTCCTCAAGATTGGAGAAATGTGCTTATTAAACCTGTTTTTAAGGTAAAGGAGAATAGGCAAACCCAGAGTCATATAGACCCTTAAGTCTACTTTCATGTTGGGGAAAAATAATGGAGAAGGTGATATTGGATAAGTTATTGTCAGAACTGGATAGGTTGGGATTTGAAACCATATATTGGCATGCATATATTGAAAACAGATCTATTACCCCTTGTGACATGATGTTCTATAACAATATAATAACAGCTATGAATGAAAAATTGGGCTGTGATGTAATTTATTTAGATTTAACTTCAGCATTTGACAGAGTCATAAACAAAACACCACTGAATAAATTAGTGCAACTAGGTATTGATATACTCTTGATAAAATGGATAGCTGCATGTCTTACAAATAGGACATGGCAAGTACCATGCAGCAACCGGACAGGTGAAATCCTTGGTTACAGTCAAGGTGTCCCACAGGGCTATGTCCTAGGCCCTTACTTTTTTAAAGTGTATCTTTCAAACCTAACTTTTTCAACTAAGGTTTTCTACAGTCTATATGCAGACAACATGAAAGTGGGTAAACTGATTACACATGCTAGAAATAAGGCATGTCTGCAAAATAACTTGACTAAATTAAACATTTGGGCACAGGAGAATAATATGCTGATACATACATCAAAAACTTAGCATATCAGATTTAATACAGCACACAGTGATTGAAACTGTAGACTCATTTAAGGACCTGGCTATATTGGTAGATTCAGCTATAAGTTTTTCTAATCATATCAATCAATTGGTTAATGATAGTTATAGAACTATAGGTTGTATAAAAAGATTTATAAAGTCTAGGAAATCAAAACTGATGAAGTCATTGTTTGTTAGTTACATTAGACCCAAACTTGAGTATGATATAACAGTATGGAAACCCTATAAGAAAACAAGCATGAGTAAACTGGAAAGAGTACAGCAGGCCATCCATGGATGTGAAAATTTAAGTTATGAAAGACTAAAATATCTGAATTTGTACAGTGTCTCTTACAGATATCTAAGAGGAGATCTTATTCAAGTATATAGGGCATTTAGAGGCAACTCCCTCTGGGAATGTTTGGGGTTATCAAAAAGTACTAGAGAATCATCAGACAAGCTGTGTAGAAAATCCTGTAGGAATGAGAAGTGTACTAAATGGATGTCTGACAGAACAGCAGATGCATGGAACAGACTACCAAATTACATTAAAGCAAGTACTAGTTTAAATATTTTTAAGAACAGCCTGGACACTTAATATGGGAACTAGTGTTTTGGTATATTGGCACGCTAGAAGGGCATTAATGCTTGAAATATTTGTATGTATTTCTTGGATTATTCCCTTTTCTCTGAGTTATGGCAATCTCTGATTTGTTATATAGAAGTTTTAAGGAAAATATTGATTATCGAGATTCACTGTTCTCCGGGTTTTCAAATTTTTGGGGGGCTTTTTTGGCACTCAGCATTTCGAGTGCTGACATTTTAATAGGGAGCCAGATAGTGATTATCGAGATTCGCTGTTCTCCAGGTTTTCTTTTTGTTTGGCGATTTGGCACTTGGCATTTCGAATGCTGACATTTTAATAGGGAGCCAGAGTATACAGTTCATAGAAATATGCAGTAGCCAGCTGAGCAGAAAAATTCAAAGTCAGTCATGTATTATACAGATTATGAGGCACCCTTCTCCATTGTACAAACTAAACCGTAGGTTAATTCTTTGAGCAGCTACATGTACTACTTGCCTGCTAGTGCTTTGAGTCTGGATTTAAATAATTTGACTGTAGTGAGGGGACCATGATTTACATGAAAGAGAATTTCAAAACTTGAGACAGGACTCTCGTAGGAGAAAGCTTTTGTGAAGCAGTGTAATGAATATGTAGTGGAGAGGAATAAAAAAAGAGTTTGAGTCACAGTATCTTAGGCTTTGCATAGATGTTATCCTGTAAATTAATGAGACCACCATGGGTCTTCATGAGATGGATATGAGACTGTCTTTAGCTAGAATCATGCAGCAGTGGTCAAAAATTTCTGTTTAGTGTGTCACACTTACGCAGTCGTATTGTACTCTAGTGAAGGATATCACTGTGAGGATTTCTTTTGTGTGTTGTTTTTCAGGTTAGTATTAGTTTGCTGTTAAGGTTTGGCTTTTGGTAAATTTTCTTTCATGTCTTCTTATCAGTCGCAATAAACTTTATTTCAGGTTTGCAGGGTGTTGCTAATCAGTTTTATTAATGTATGATTGCAGGCAGATATTGGTAAGGTGTATCTCACCAGTGTGAGACAGAAGTGACTAACTCAGCATCACCCAAGAAGTAACTAACTCAGCATTATCTGTGAAGTGGCATCATCCGTGAAGTGGCTAGCTCAGCATTATCTGTGAAGTGGCATCATCCATGAAGTGGCTAGCTCAGCATTATCTGTGAAGTGGCATCATCCGTGAAGTGGCTAGCTCAGCATTATCCATGAAGATCTGCTTGAGATTCAGAATATGTCAGTGTAGAAGGAGCTGCCCTACCCTGCAGGCTGGATCCAGTTCACAGGTTGTCCAGTAATGCAATTTGGTACAGTCAGCACTCCTCCAGCTTCACAGAAAGGCTGAGAAACAGATTATCTCATTGTTACTTATGAATGAATGGAACTGAGATTGCAGCAGACAGGTCTGCCATGTTAGCAGTTTCCTTTGCCCTCATTCACTGAGCATTATAACAGTTGTTGCTGGAGTAATATGAATGTGAGCCATTTCAAATAAAGTTAGTTAAAGCTTCTTGACTGAATAGGTCTAATTCAATTTGGATTCATATTTTTTTTCATTGTGTCTTAGGGTTACCACCTGTCCCACTTTGCGAGGTACAGTCCCTCTTTGGGCAGTTGTGTCCTGACAAAAAATATTAAAAATGGCAAATGTCCTGAGATTGTAGGACATAATTATGTGCTATATTTTATGTAATAGTTGCATAAAACAGTTATTCTATATCTAAAATACCTAAATGTTATAAGAAACCGAATAAGCAACTAAAATGCTACAAGAATAAGCTATTATTTAGGCAAAAAAGTGAAGTTCTATCCTTTGTACTGACCGTGGGTATGTGTCGGCCTGTAAAATCTGATGTTTGTCCCGAAAATGTCCCACTTTGGCCGTTAGAAAAGGTGGCAACCCTATTGTGTCTACAGTGCCTTACATTCTTCTGTTTCTCCTTTCTCTCACCAGCTCAGGCTCCAGCTCTGGGAAGCCTTCTGCCAAGTCAAATCACTTTGCTCTTACCTCAGGGGAAATGATGTCACAGACTCTGCCCTCTCTACTGATTCCTCTATGGATGAATCTTCAGAATGTTCATCAGCTAAAGAAGTTCCGATTGGTAGTTTGCGTACTGCCCTCCATGACCTTAAACGGTTAATACAGAATGTTGTAGACGGGGGAGAATCTACGGTATGTTAAATTAATACATTAGATATGGTAAAGTCTTAAGTTTTTTTTTATCTGAGTCTTGTTTTGGACATTGTTTGTGGATATAAACGAGGAATTATACACATATTGAAAAGCAATGTATGATCTGTCCCTCTGTCTCTTTCTGTGATATATATGCGTACAAGAGCGCACACACACACACACACACACACACACACACACACACACACACACACACACACACACACACACACAAAATACTGCATCAGCTAATGCCTCCAGATTTACTGAATTTGATTTGCTTTGGTTAACTGTTGCTAGCAATCAAAGGTGAGCTGTGATGCTACTATTTTTAGGTTTTCAGAGATGCAATTTGTATTAATGCAATTCTATGATCCATTTATCCTTAGTTACTGACAGTGTGACTAGTAATTGTCTTAATCAGGCAAGAACAAATATGATAAGATATTTTGGATGCTGCAGGAATTTTGCAAATTAAGCAATGTCTACATATATCTTGTTAGCTGTGCTTTGAATCCCTTACCCCATCCCACAGCCCAACCATCCCACTCCTTAAAGTTGTGAAGGATGCTTAAATGTGTGAATAACTAATACTGTTCTTGGGTGTGTTTTCAGCCGTTGTTGAGGAGATCAACACACTGAACTGTGGAGGAATTTTAGATGAAGGCTCAGTGACAAGGGGTGAGTGGTGGGAACAGAGGAATGTATTGCTGAAAACAGAATTACTGATAATAGAAACCAGGACAGAATGAAGTGACTGGTGATGAGATGAGAGTTCTTAATAGATACAAGGCAGAGGAAAGCTGGAGATGGCATCAGGGAGTGTTGCTGGTAAAGTGGCAGTAGACAGGTTTGTTTCAGACAGAAGGAGGAGGAGGAAAGCATAAAATGAGATGAGCAGAACTGTATGGCTGTGCCATGAGAAACAAAAACAAGAAGACAGAGCTCATAGTAAAGGATATCACGTACTCAAACCCAGAGGACATATCCAGTCTTCTAGTGGACACATTTAGCTCACACTTTACCCTCTTCTCCCCTTCTATATTCCCAAATCACATACTTGTATCTGCACCCTCCCCAAATCTCCCAAGAACAATTAATTAAGATGCTATCCATAGCTAAGAACACTACTACTACTATGGGACTGGATAACATACCAGGCTGCTTAGTGATGAGTCTGAAACATGACTTGTGAGGACACCTACAACATTATTCAATATCAGCCTTCAAGCATGCTTCGTGCTAGATGAATAGAGGACTGCAATAGTCATCACCTTGCACAAAGGTTGGGTATCAGCTGATCTGGGTAATTATAAATCCAAAAGTCTGCTGAGCCTCATCTGTAAGGCTGTGGAAAAGATTATTAATGAATTAATAAATAAGGACATTGGTAGCCTACAGACTCTTGGCTCAAGCCAGTTTGGCTTTGTCAAGGGCAGATCCAGCCTACTTAACTTGGTCAACTGCTTTGAGAAGGTTACTGAAGCAATGGATGAGGGCATATCAGTAAACACTACATATCTAGACCGCACAAATGCATTCGGCACATCACACTCAGGTTATTTTAGGTAAACTCTGCCATCTAAAATGTAAATCCCTATGTAACTCACTGGATAGTAATTTAGCTCACAAGTAGAACCCAGGAAATTAGGGTGGGTAGCGCTACCTCATCCAAAAGATATGTCACAATAGTGTACCCCAGTATTAAGTCCTTGGGCCACTCCTACTTGGCTTTACTTCCTGGGCATCAAAACAAATGTTAAGGGTTTATGGCTGACCAGATTTGCAGACAACTATAAAATTGGTGCAGTCATAAACTCCTCATATATTGCCAGAATCTACCAGGAGCGCCTTTCCCAAACAAATAGCTGGTGTCAAAACCATGGACTAAAACTAAAAGCCATGAAATGTATAGTTGTATCCTTTGGCAAACATGACTTCCCTTGTAACTATCACACCCTTGAAAGTTGATCCAGTAGTCAGGGTTCTGGGAATCTATGTACACAGTGAAGTGTCCTATGATCACCATATATCTACTCTTGTAAGGAAGTCCTTCTTCATTGCACAGCTTATATCTAAATGTATGGTGTCCAGGACCAGGGATGAAATTACTCCACTATACTCTGCTGTCATGAAGCCAGTCACTGTAAATTGTGCCCCATTCAGTATGTACCTGTCCAAGCACTTGTCACAAATGACTGACCTCAGTGCTTTCTGGCTAAAAAAAAAAAAAATAAAATCAAAGGATTAAATCACAAAAGCTTTGCAGACCATTTCAAAGTCTTATCCTTCTTCTTGGTATCATACAGGCTACTAAGGGATGATGTCTGCCTTGCATATAGAGCATTGGCAGACCCTATTCTGACAGACCAATTATAAACTCACAGATCCAATGGTAGAGTGAACACCTGATCAGGGGATCTCAGTCTCTTTTTGCAACATAAATTGAACATGTTGGAAGAATAGGTATGTATTAGAAAGAATGCCTCAACTGAGGACCCATCTTCCACTGTATGTTAAGCAAAGTACTTTTCTTAATCTATTAAAATATAGTTTGGATGAATGGATGGTAAACTACAACTTCTTTCCTACTTTAGCACCCATATTTGTCATGGATAAGGGCTACTCAATGCTAGAAGTCTAAACCTCAAAATGCACTCTCTCGAGGCACTCATAAAAATGGAGAACATCGATATCTGTGCCGTAACTGAGACCTGGTTCCAGGCTCCAGAGAGCACCCCTGCAATACCAGGCTACAGCTCTTGCCACACTTTTCGGCCACCAAAACAGGACTGAAACACTAAAGGTGGAGGAATGTCCATGTTCACCAAGGATATTCACAACACCAGGCTAGTTGCCCAACACAATGCGTCTGAAATTCTCCAGGTGCAACTGACACTAGGTAAGACTGCAATCCAAATTGTAGCTTGCTACATATCCCCCACCATACCCCAAGATTTTCACTACACTTTTCTAAACATACTGGAAAATATTAAGATACAACCAAACACCCTAATACTGGGTGATTTCAACTACCCTGCCATTAACAGGGAAAACTACTCGTGCCCAGCGGTTTTTGGAATTCATAAATTCCAATGCCCTGGATCAACTAATTCTTAGTCCCACCAGGGGCTCCAATACCCTAGACCTGATCATTACTAATATGGGAAATTGATGCTCCACACCTATGGTCACCGACTCATTGGTTAGGTCTGACCATAAGCTAATCACCCTTGACATCCACATCCCACCCCCACCCTCCAGTAAGGAAACCTCCGTAAAAAATTTCTCCGAAGCCAACTTCATGCTACTCAAGTCAGAAGTGACAAACTTCATGACACCCATGCAGATGGGAACTGAAAGTTCGACTGCTGAATCCTACACTAAGGCACTGTATGTGCACATTAACTCATGCATGAATTGTGCCATCCCCAATAGAACCAAGACGCTCTCCTCCAAAAAAAGGAAGCCAATCTGGTGGTCCCTTGCCATAAACAAACTTTACAACAAAAGGAAGAAACTGTTGCAGAAAAGAGGAAAATCCCAGGATGCAAAAAAACTCCCTTACCAGCCTCAATAAGAAGCTGAGATCTCTCATAAAATCCTCCAAAGCTAGTAATGAAAATAAAATTGCCAAAGATTCCAAAGACAACCACAAGGCATTCTATAGCTATGTTAAGTATCTAAATGGCAATGCTCAGATCTGCTCTGAGCTACAACAGAATGGCATTAAATATACTGATCCCAAGGATATTGCCAATATCCTAGCAGATCGATTCAGTGCAAATTTCACCCCCCTCTCACCCCGTAAAGGGCCCATCTCAATACCGAAAGATTGCCAAATTCCGGTAATGACGGCCGCACAGGTAAAATACACACTCTCCAAAGCTAAGAATACAGCATCCATGGGACCAGACAACATCCCAGGCTGTGTACTACATGAACTACAAATGAATGGCACTTCACCTAAGTGTCATGTTTAATCATAGCCTCACCTCAGGCTTCATGCCCACTGAGTGGTGCACAGCTACAGTTATCCCACTCCACAAGGGGGGATCCACCTTGGATCCTGGGAACTACTGCCCCATCAGTCTGACGAGCCTGATCTGCAAGGCCATGGAATGTATTATCATGGAACTTATAAACAAAGACATTGGCAACTTTCAAACATTGGACCCCACTCAGTTTGGGTTCGTGAAGGGCCGATCTTGTCTCCTGAACCTGATTGACTTCTTCAGATCAGTCTCCAGAGCCATGGACAAGGGTAAGGTGGTCCATACAGCCTAGCTGGACCTCGCCAAGGCCTTTGACACCATCCCCCACTCTGGAATCATAGATAAACTTACTAAGCTGGGCATTAATCCCTATGTCACTCGATGGGTTGACAACTGGCTTACTGAAAGAACCCATACTGTAAAAGTAGCCGACTCCAAATCCAGCACCAGACAATTGACAAGTGGAGCACCTCAGGGTTCAGTCCTAGGACCTCTCTTGTTTGGTATCTACTTCTCTGAAGTACAGGCCAACACTAAGGGACTCTGGCTAACAAAGTTCGCAGATGACTGCAAACTGGGAACCATTATTGAATCCCCAAATGATGTGGATATTCTACAAAAGGGCCTTACAGAAACAGATGCTTGGTGCCAGAGCCATGGACTCAAGCTCAATGCCAAGAAATGTATAGTTATCCCCTTTGGGAAAAAACATGTACCCATGAATTACCACATAGGTGGCAGTACACTAAACACCAAAAGTGTGATAAGAGACTCAGGGACACAGGTGGACAGTGGTCTTACCTTCGATAACCAAATTGCCACAACAGTCAGAAAATCATTCTATGTGACACACCTCATCACTAAGGGCTTTTCATCCAGAAAAAAGGAGGTCATTGTCCCACTGTACTCATCCCTCATTAGACCCATTATAGAATACAACGCCCCATTTGATATGTATCTCTCAAGACATCTGCAACAACTGGAAAGGCCGCAGAAATACCTCACTAAAAGAATCGCAGGCCTAAAGCAGATGTCCTATACTGACCATCTAAAAAAACTCCACCTGTACTCTGTCGCATATCGTCTACTCAGAGGCGATTTCTGCTTAACATACAAGGCCATGTCAAACCCAGAGCTGTTGGACATGCTACACTTAAAGAAATCCCAATCCCTCAGAGACATACGCTCCAGGGATCTAAGCCTTGTCATCACAATGAACAAAATGTGCTGGAGGGATAGGTTCCTGACCCAGAGACTCCCCAGACTCTGGAATAGACTGCCCATACATGTCAAGCAGAGTGCCTCTTTGGCCCTCTTCAAAAGGAACCTTGATGATTGGATGGGAGATAGGAAATTCACCCCGGGGATCACGTCAGTCACCCTGCTAGACAGGGGTCCAGGGAGGTAAATACTGTGGGAAGAAATAGTCAGGGAATTGTTATGGCTAGGCTTGTATAGGCCCTAGGGCTGATAGCCTAGTACCAACCTATGAACAAGTAAACATCCCAACATATCCTTGTTCTGCCTGCTTCTCAGTTATTTGTTTGAAAAATATAATGGCTAAAAACTACCATGGGAATGTAAGGCTAGGCTTCTTAAGAAACTTACAAATCAATAGCCTACTATGTACCTATGAACCAGGGTGTTGTGAAAGATGACATTATTGATGGTGATTTGGGAGCGGAACATGAGAATGTGTGAGAATGACAGTGTGTTCTTGGTGAGAGCGACTTCTGTATTAGGAAAGGAGGAATCTAGACAGAGTTGAAACACAAAGGCTGAAGCAAAGAATTGACAGTGAATACCATCCCGTAGGTTCAGTTGAAAGACACCAGAATGCAGTATCGTCAAGATGCCAGACTGCAGTTCTGGCAAGGCACCAGTGTGTCATGCTAGCAAGACACAAGACTGCAGTGCCACCAACGTGATAGACTGCAATTCCAGCTTCAGATTTTGACTGGAAGACTTGGAGACAGAAGTTTGGGTGCAAGAAACTGTTTTTTGATAGGAGGTAAGCTTGCTGCTGCAGGAGTATTCATTGATAGATAGCACTGTCTAGCCCAGAGTAACTAAGAACAAGCTGGGGGGGGGGTCTTTGGAGCACATATGTGCTGGTAGACTGATCAGGTGATAACATGCAGCCATTTATACCTGTATCTTATACGCTGCATGCCACAAATGCTTCATGTCCCTTCATCGGGGAAGGGACATTAGAGTATTAACAAATCTTGGTCTGCCATACATTATCTTTAATCATGCTTCGCTGTAACCCCCAAAAGAAGTTACAAAAAGGTAGAGCTCATTTGGAAAGAGGGAACCCCTACATAACATATTGTCAAGTACCAAAGAGGACAGAGACCTATAGGATGAGGGAGAACCAAAGATACTTGAAAGTTGATGGGTTTGATGCCCAATTTGGAGCCATATTATAATTTCAAGGTCCAAAATTATAATGGTCTGAAATTTCTAAACTACAGATTTTGAAGGCAATTTTTTTTTGTAGGATGACTTGATACTCTGGAATGCTAGAAGTATGCCACAGTCCCTGAGGATGCATGGAAAATAGCACAGTACTCAGGAATGGTGGGCAAATAACTCAGTGCATATTGATGTAAGCAGTGTGGTGTAGTACTAGGTGTCTGGAGAATTGTGAGATGTTGACAGATGATATGAGGGTTTCACAGTATACAATGATAGGAGAGTAGCATATTGCCTGTAGTTGAGAGGATGCCTGATACTTGTGAACAGTGTGAGGTTGGCACCATAACTGAGGATGAAAGGACAAGTAAGACTTAGTACCTGAGGTTGGGATGGGAAGATGTCATGGGTCTTGGATATGGTTGGAGGATTGCATAGAACCTGAGGATGTGACATAGGAGAGCACAATGCTAGTGGATGGAATGAGGGAAGACGCAATCCTTATTTACAGTACTGAGAGTGCAGGATTGGTAGGAAAGCTTAGCACTGCTGGTTTTGTTTCATTGCTAATGAAAATGATAGAAACACTTCTGAATGAGAAACCTTTGAGGATCTAGGGCCACTGGCACCCTGGAGCCAAGGCACCATAGCTTCATAGCGGGAAGTATGGGATATGCTGTAATTGCAGTGGCCCCAAGGAAAATGGAGCAATACAATATTGGATGGTATCCAAAGGCAGTGGGGTCTGATGTCTGACAGGCTAGTCTGAAAGACTGTGCAAACATAGTGTACAAGATTGTAAAACTGAAACAATAGAATCAGTTAATGCTTTAGAGATAAAATCTCAAGATAAACAAAGAGGCTAAGGCATTAAAGAGACACTGGGGCAGAGTATAACGTGATGTCTGCCCAAACTTATAAGGTTGAAAGAAAATAAGCTTAAAACTTCCTCGTGTGATCTGCTTACTTCTTCAGCCCATTGGGTATTGCCATTTTGGTCAGAATTTGTCTACATGTAAATATAACAATAAGAAATACAAGACGTTGCACTAAGGAGTGTTTCTGATGACTCCAGATGTAAACACAATTAGGTAAGTCTTTTTTAGCCTTCTTTAGTATGGTTGCACACTTTTAATGCTGTAGAGCTGTGTTCTTATGGCATTACTTACATTTTCAAGTGTTCCACAAATGTTGTTGTAATTTTCAGCTATAGTTCATTTGGAAGTTTAATCTGCAGTGTCATACTAAGGGGAAATGGAAGTTCGGTGGTACAAACCCCATACTACTGCCTAGTCAGATACATATGCTATATAGGAAAAAAAATAGACATACAGACCTCTCCTCTCCTCTTCAGAAGAGAAGAAAGCAAGTTGTATAAAACGTAAAAGTTACTTTTGGTCATCTTTGAGAGCCTAGTGCCTAAAACATGAGACCTTACTGAAGATACTGACAGTCTCAAAACAACAAACAAGTGTTGCAGGATTTAAAGACAAATATGGATGGATCAGAATGCCAAAATCTGGATATGGAGAATAATTACAAGAAAGAAGAAAAACTACTAAAACAACATCTTGAAATGATTAAACTCACAGGATAAAATATTAGATTTTAAAGCCTATACTTGATAAAATGTTATCTTGAGGAGGCTATCAGAGCATGTGTGTGTGTGTGTGTGTGTGTGTGTGTGTGTGTGTGTGTGTGTGTGTGTGTGTGTGTGTGTATGTATATAAATATATATATATATATTTACATATATGTATATATATATATATATATATATATATATATATATATATATATATATATATATATATACATATACATACATATAGAATGGGATCATTGGCCACCCTTGGAAACATCAACCTCCATTTTACTGTAAAGACTCTGATTACAGTGACCAAGTTATGGGATAAGAAATTAACAAAGATCTTGAGGTTTTAATTTTTTGTGACTCTATTTTATGTCTAACAGTGGATACACAAAGTGGACTAAATAAAAACAAAATCACTGCTAGTGCTCTATGTGGTTTAAAGATCGTATGCAAATATTTCTGTTACCATTTCTTTTTGATGTAATTATGCTGTTGTTATGTAAAGTGGACATTCTGGTTATAAAATAAATAGCTTTTACTTTAGTGGGACTATGATTATTAAGGTTATTAAATCTGTGTTTGTTTTAACTGGGCAGCGCTCAGCCTACAGTAATTTTCTGATCATGTCATATTACCTAGACGTCTAATGATGTAATTGTTAGCACAAACAGTTTGACAGTTTGCTGTGGGTAGGTGTTTTTTGCAGTCTGTAGCAGATTTTAGCATACCAGTGCAGTTGATTCAGTCAGACAATAAATCAACAAATACATGCAGTTATATTCAAATCAAAACAAATCTGAGCAGAATACAATTCCTTGTGAAGTGTATAATAATTGGCATACAGTATGGTTAACATAGATTGAACACTGTCAGTTGTCTACCATGGGATAATGACTTTTAGAAAGAAAACTAAGGGCATGTGAATTATCTCAATAGTAGCTCTTACCCAAATGGGTTAGTGCTGGAATTAAAATTCTGGAAAATTCTCTGCATCTATGAAAATAAAGATGTGATGAAGATAATGATATGATGAAGATGTCACTCATGCAATGAAGATTATTGACAAAGATGAAGATGTTCCATCTTCATCATTATCACTGGCCCTTCATCATGAGGATGAAGGTAAGATAATGTAATAAAGATGAAGAAGCAATGAAAATGAAGATGTTGCAAAGACAATGAAAATGGCAACAATGAAAATGATGTCTTGAAGATGATGCAGTGGTGAAGAAGAACTTAAGAAAATGATGATGAAGATGCATCATCTTTGTTAGTCATCTTCATGCATTATAGTCATCTTATCTTCATTGCCTCTTAGCAGTATCATCTTCATTACTTTTTCAACATATTTATCACATCTTCATCTACAGTGTCATCACATCTTTATCATCATTTTCAGTTTTGCCAACATTTATTGCTGTCATTGCATGTTCATTTTTACCTTTATCAGGTCTCCTTTTCATAGATGCACAGAATATTCTAAAATGTTTCATTCTAGTATTAACACCTTCAGTGTTTAAGAAAATCTCCTTTAGTTTAGAGCTACCATTGAGATGATTCACATTTCCCTAGTTTTCTTTCTAAAAGCGGTTATCCCATAGTAAATGACTTTTAGTGTTTTGTGTTGAAATCTGCTATAGACTGCAGAAAACTGCCCACTACAAGCTCTCAGACTGTTTATGCTAATAATTACATCACTACAATTCTATGTAACATGACACAGAATCAGGAACTGACTAGGTAGCTGCACAGACTACAGTAAATAAAAATGTAGGTTTACTATACTTAATAAGCATAGTTCCACTGAAGTAACTAAATTAAAACTATTTATTTTATAATCAGAAAGCACACATTGCATAAGGAGAGCATAATTACAGCAAAAAGAAATGGTAACAAAAAACTTTGCACAGGATATTTAAAGTGAACTGACAGAAAATTATGTTTCACAAAGTGAAACCAAGGGGCAACAAGATTCTTATTCATGGTGGTACGAACAATTTATACATTACAAAATGTAACAATATGAGGAATACTGTTATCGCTAATTGAATCATCAGAAAATTATTTTATATAACTGATTCTGATTGAGATTAGGCTCTCTTCTCTGGGGATTGACTACATTTAAACTAAAATGTATATAGATAACATATGGTTAAGACAACTCTGCCTTCTCTGCAATATCAAGTGCATTACTTGTTGGAAGAGTGTTGAAATGTTAATCATGTTTGTTAAAGATAAATTATACCTTAGTGATTATGTGGCTTGCACTGTATCAAAAAATGACAGTAGTATTACAATCGTTTTTAGGGTCAGTAAACAACAAAGATGTTCATTCTATAACTCAAGAAAATATTGATGGTGATATAAAATGCTTCTGCTGTAATGCCTAAAGTCTAGCAAACAAACATCATGAATTAGAAGAAGTGGGACTAACCTAGTCAACAAAGGATAAATATAAAATAAAAAGTAACACTATAATTGGTCTGATAGTAATTATAAAGTAGTTGCAATCTCTGAATGTCCAAACTGTAGTAATGTTAGCTATCCTGGTTACACTAAATGTGAATGCTTAAGAGATGACGTATGGGGAGTTGGCATTTTACTATTTAATCTATGAAATCATTAAATCTTCTCTTGTGTTAACTGGCAATTTGGAAGCAAGTATAATTGTAGACTTGTATGATGTTTGCCCAGGTAGTTGCCTATGGGTTATTTTATGTTATATGTTATCATAGCCCCAATATTTTTTAAACGCTTTCACTTAAGACATAGACAAACATATACTAATAAAAAGAAAGCAAACCATATTATCATTTTTCCATGTACATACATTATTCATCGCATATCTTTTATTTCCTTGTAACTATCCTCAATCCAGTATTGCATAAATTGCTGAATTTCTACCTTCCCCTTAAACCTCACTTCTCTACTTGGGGTTACCTGATTTGAATGGGTATTTCAGAGCTACACAGTTAAGGCTCCTATATGTAGCACAAGCAGAAAGCTGTAATTCAAAGTGGAAAAGAATGATGACAAAACAGGGGAGAAGCTCAAGAAACAAGGACAGACTGAGATTTTGGATACAGATCCTTAAGGAGAATAATAACTATACAAAATATTATATTCATTAAGTAGCAGAAAGTTTTCAAAGAACTAAGCCAACACTTGAATGAAGAAAGGAGGTTCTGCTGATAGGGATGACTGTGATTAGGGATACAGACAATAGGCAAGAGGGAGCTGGAATTTACTGAAGAAAACTGGCAAAAGAACCAATGTATTGGGAGCAAATAATTAGACAGGGAAAGGTAATAGAATGGGAACAGGCCATGCATTAATTTTGTACTGCATGATAGAGGCTGCCTTCCCTATCAGGGATTGATATCAGAGTATAAACAAAGAGAAATATATAGGGGGATCCTGAATGAAAGCCCAGCACTGGTAGAATTTTTAATAGAATCTAGAGCAGAAGCTGCTGTTAAAAAATGTATAATTAATAGAGCATATAAAATATTGCATGATAACTAAAAGAATCAATCAGAGGAAGTTAGATAGATTGGGAAGAGAGACTGTTTAAGCAACCGACAAAGAAACAGTGGGGGAGGGTGTATGTATGACTTCTAAATATGCAACAAAGTAAAGATTTAAGATCTTTGTTTTGAAGTGTTTCCATACATATTATTATATCTCAAATAGACTCCAAAGAATTTTTCTGCAGGTAGATAGCAAATGTTGGAGGTGTGATGGGGAAGAAAGAGGTAACTGGGAACATATTTTTGTGAGTATAGTGAATTGGCAGATTTAAAAAATTCCCTGCAGACCACTCTATCAGAAATACTGGGTGAGCAAATTTGTATAACTAAGGAAACTATTTTTGAGCTGTGATACAGAATCGGAATTGCTTAGAGATAGTAATGCCTTGCTGAGTCCAATTATGGTGGCTGCCAAAAAAGCAGTTACTAGAAAATGGAAATCAAAATCTAAACCAACTGTACTAGAAGTAGTAGATATATTTAGAGATAAAACAAATGGAAATGGGATATTTAGAAAAGGGTAAGAACAAATTACATAAACAAATGGGATTGGTGGGAACAATACATGCAAAATAACATTTTGGAGGAGGAGTGAAGTTTAAAAGAAGGCAGGATTTGAATTAGCTATGTAATGTTTGACTGACAGTGACTGGATAGATTATAAGTGATGTGCAATGTTTGCAGCTAAAATATGTCAATATGGCTTGTTGTCATTTATATAAATGTATGATTAAAGATGTTCCTTGTTTAAAAAAGAGAAGGCAGAAATTGAGCAACTTATGTAACGCTGGTTTGCTTATATGATAAACAATATATGTGATGTATAATCTTTGTAAATATGAACTTCTAAATATGGTTTGATTACTCTTTTATATAAATGTAGGTTTGCCAATGTCACACGTGATAATTCAATAAATAGTAATGTCTTTTGGCTTTTCCCGGTTAGGGGTCGCCACAGCAGAACTCCTCTCGGCTAATGATTGGCAGTGGATTTTTATGGTGCTGAGTTGCCAGCCCGACACCCAACCTTCAAAGAAGGCACACCCATTCATGCACGCACCTACCTGCATGTCTTTATACGTCACTCGACCATGGGGAGGACATGCAGACTCCACACAGAAGGCGCTCCAGCCGAGAATTGAACGGGATAACCTCTTGCTGTGAGGCGACAACGCTAACCGCTGCACCACCGTGGTCCTAACAAGTGATAATTCAATAAAGGTATTAAAAAAACTCAGTTCTCCACCTCCTCATTAACATTATTCTGCATGTATTGTTCCCACAATCTCCATTTATTTCTATATAGTTTGCTCCTTCCCTTTTCTAAAGATCCAGTCACAAAAGAACAATTTCCTTGGTTGCAGCCATTGCTCACTCAAAATGTCTGATAAAGTACTCTATGGGGAATTTTTTAAATCTGCCAACTCATTACAATCCCATAACATATGTTCCTAGCTACCTCTTTCTTCCCTTTCACAGTTTCAACATTTGCTATCTGAGACAAAATTCTTTGACGTCTACTTGAGGCATAAAAATATGTGTGTAAACACTTATAAAAAAAGATCCTTAACATCCTTAACCTTCTGGACTTTGTTGCCTACTTGGAAGGCATACATATGTCCTGCTATAGTTTTCTCATAAATTGCTCTTACAGTCTTTCTCTTCCCAATCTTTTTTAACATTTTATGATTATTTCTTATGGTTATCATGCAAATTATCTCCTTTTTACAGCAACTCCTGTTCTAGATGCAACTAAGAATGCTACTAGAGCAGGTATTTTACCTAAAATTCCCTACGATTCTCCTATACCTTTCTCTTTGCATATTCTCTGATATCAATCCCTGGCATTGTAGGCAGTCTCTAGCCTGCAGCCCAAATGTCTTCTTGACCTCCTCCCACTCTGTTACTTTTACCTCTCTTTTTATTTGCTCCCAGTTCCTTGGTTCCTTTGCCTGTTTTCTGCAGTAAATTCCAGCCCCCTCTTACCTGTTTTCTGTACCGCTACTTATAGTCATCTCTATTGGCAAAATCTCCTTTCTCCATTCTCAGATTGGCTTAGTTCTTGGAATATTTTCTGCTACTTTATGAATATATTATTCTGTATGCTTATGATTCTTCTTAAGGATCTGCATCGAAAATTCCACTCTCAACTTATTTCTTGAACTTCCACCTTGCTTCATCATCATCCCTTTGTACTTTGAATTATATAACCTTTTACTTGTGTTTTATATATATATATATATATATATATATATATATATATATATATATATATATATATCTAAGGTTTAACTGTGTAGCTCTAAAATAAACTTGTTCTTTTGGAAGGATCAACTTGTCCCACTCAACTCTTGCCCAGTTCCCCTCTCAGATAAATTATTGTAGCCCTAATATTGACCCAAATGTACATATTCAGAGACATTGGTTTGGCCAAAGCCATCAGGCATTTCTGTGAGAGAGAATTGTTTGAGGTCATTGGCTGACTGAGGTCACCTGGACTGCAGCTTAGACTAAGCACCTCATTGGTTCTTTTGAGATTTCTTTCTTAAAAGCTGTCTCAGGTTTCAACTTTCTGTTACCTAAGAAGTTCAGTTGTGAATGCTCTGCCATTTCACAGTGAACTGATCGAAGGAAGGACACTGAGGAAACTCGGAGCTATAATATATAACATTAAGTATCCTGTTTTTTGTTTATTTTGTTCTTTATTTCTTTGCTATTTATAGCACTTTGTGTACTGTGTATTTTTCTAGCTAGTTTCACTGTGTGTGAGGTATTAACTGGAAATTGTCCACTTTTATTAAGCATCTGTTGGGTTGTTTCTGATAAGTGGTTACAGTAAACTCTTTTTTCTAGAGGCTCCTTTAGCCATTTAAAACTTTCATTTAAAGGCTCACTGCTGCTTTTCAGCTGTGAAACATTTCTGCAGTTTGTTTCCCACCCTCCCTACCTGCTGGTATAGTGTTTTTATGGTTGGTGGCTTTGCAGTTGCCCACCCCTAGTGTAAATTTCATCTGGGACCCTCCTCCCAGTCTAGTGTCATCACCTCATTCTACCCAGTACAGGGAGAACATTTGAGAAGGCCAATCAGTTTAGTTTCTGCTACTCCTTTCTCTCTTTCCTTTCTCTCTTTCCACTAACAAAAAAAAAAAAAAATGTATCTGCTTTTACTGTATTTGTGTTTTACTTTATTTTGCTTTTGCATCATCTTAAAAGTACTCAATTGTATTTATTACTGCTTGGTGTAACTCATTCTAAGCCTTTTAGTTTAAGCACTTAGGCTTCAGACCAGTTGTTTTACATTAAGAAGGTTTGTGGTCTGCACTGTAGTGGCAGGACAGGTAGCTTACATCCTTCTAAGTTGGGAACTGCTGATTGAGGGCTCAGTGTCTGTTATTCTAAAAGTGTATTAGTTCTGGTTTAAGCACTTGGGCTTCAGGCCAGTTATTTTACATTAAGAAGGTTCATGGTCTGCACTCTTGTGGGAGAAGAGGCTGGACTCTGCCCTTCTGAGCTGGGAATTTCTGGTTAAAGGCTCATAGTGCCTGCATATTTGAACTATTTCTTACTGTAATTGGTACACCTTGTTTGCTGTAGCATAGACTAGATCCAGGCCTGCTGAATCTAGTTTTGTTTGTATGCTTGTTATTTCCCTGAAAAGCTAATTCCACCTAAAACGTGGCTTTTCAGCGCTTCTGTGGATCCCTAGTGATATCTGCATTGCTTACTGTACTTATTTCCTTGTTTCACTTGAAAGAAAGTTACTGTTTGTCATTTTTGCATTTTGTACCTGGCACTTGCTCACTAAAGCAATTATATAAGTCAGCACTAAAAAATTAAAAGCACTACACCCTCACAAACTCCCCCTGGAGTACCTTGCTCCCCATTGGCCATTTTTTTTCAATTATAAAGAAATTCCCAATACTATTCTAGCATGTCCAAAGGTCAGTTGTCAATCTCCTCTCCAGTCCAGCTGGTGAATCTGGGAATCTTGAGGCAATGTTACAACTGCTTCATGTACGCAGACAACCCTTTCCTCCTCCCAACAAATTCCAACACATGTGAGAGATGCAACCATATAGCCAAACTGGAGGCTAAGCTCTCTCAACTCAGTACTGGCATAACCAGTCAGGAGGAGAAGGAAACCACACTCACTAAAATTCCAGTCTCACATAGACCTACCACGACAGCAAACCAAACACATAAACACACAAAAACATACATGGAGGCTCTAAATAAAAATCTGCCTAAGCAGCAGAGACCTCCAAAGCAGACACCCAAGCAACCGCTACCCCAAAACAAAACATGTGCAACACATAGCTCACAAAGCCAGTGTGCCGAACAGTCACAGCCCTTAAGGCTAAACAACACACCTGATACACTTGTAATAGGTGACTCTATCATCAGGCACACTGACGTCCCACTCACCAGGCTGAACAAGGAGAAGGTCACGGTGAGCTGCCTGTCGGGCACTGGGATCCGCCACATAACACAAGCACTCAGGTCACTCCAAGGCAAGTACAAATATGACTCGGTCATTGTCCATGCTGGTGTGAATGACCTGAGACGTACATGAAAAGAGACATAGAGGAGCTCTCTGAGCATGTAGCCCAGGCCGGCATGACCCTGACCTTGAGTAGCATCTTACCCTCACCAAGAATGATGCCACAGTATGAAGACAAGATGATCAATTTCAACAATTGGCTTAAGTGTTGGTGTCATTCAAAGGGGATCCAATGCCTGTCAGCCTGGGATGACATGCTCGACAAGCCACGATGCTTCGCTAGGGACGGCTTGCACCTGTCACCCCTGGGCTGTCAGATATTGGCAAAGGCTCTTGCTACCCCCATAGTGCCTTTTTTAGGCAAGGCTCAAAAGACAAACCCACCTCCATAGGTATCACAAGGGATAAGAAACTAAGAGTAATGCTACTCAACGCCAGAAGTCTAAACCTCAAGATGCATGCACTCTAAACTCTCCTTAGCATGGAGAACATTGATATCTGTGCAGTAACAGAAACCTGGTTCAAGGCTCTCGAGAGCACCCCAACACTACCAGGTTATACCTCATACCATGCTTTTCAGCCTCAAAACTTGGACCGAACCACAAAAGGAGGGGGAGTATCAATATTCGTCAAAGATACCCACACCTCCCAGGTTGGTGGCACAGCACGAAGCATCAGAGACTATCCATGTGCAACTAACAGTGGGTAAAACTGCCTTCCAGTTTATAGCCTGCTACAGACCACCCTCCCAAACCCAGGAACCCCACTTGGCCTTCCTGACAACACTGGAAAATATGAAGGTCTCTCCAAACACCATTATATTGGGTGACTTCAACTACCCAACCATAGACTGGGAGCATTACTCTAGCTCCAACACCCTAGCCCAAAGGTTCCTAGAATTTATAAACACAAATGCTATGGAACAACTTGTTACCACTCCCACAAGAGGGGAAAACATACTGGACCTGATCATCACCAACATGGGGACTCTGTGCTCCAGACCAGAAGTGTATCCCTCACTGGTAAGATCAGACCATAAACTAATCTCACTGGATATTCACATCCCAACCCCACCCCATGCCCAGAAAACCACAGTGAAAAACTTCTCTAAAGCAAATGTCACACTCCTCAAAACCGAGGTGGAATCCTTCAAAGCTCCCGGGCCTGTGGATAATACGGCCCAGACCAAGAAAATCCTTTATAAATGCATTCTATGAACACCTTCAGGAATGCATGGATCATGCAATCCCAAATAAAACCAAGACCCAATCCTCCAAAGGCAGGCGTCCTGTCTGGTGGACCCCAGCCATAAACAAACTATACAATAGAAGGAGGAAGCTACTACATGATAGAGCAAAATCCCAAAAAGGGAAGGCATCTCTGATCAGTATTAGCAAAAAACTATGGGCACTCATAAAATCGTCTAAGGCCAGCTTTGAGAGAAAAATTGCACAGGATACTAAGGATAATCACAAGGCTTTCTTTAGTTATGTTAGGAACCTGGGTGGGAATTCCCAGATATGCTCAGAATTAGTCCAAAATGACAAAAAAATACACCAAACCCACAGACATTGCCAACATCCTAGCTGACAGGTTCAGCGCAAACATCTCCCCCCTCCCCACCAAAAGGGCTAATATCTATCCCAGCAGAGTGCTGCCCCCCTGACATCTCAGATGCTCAGGTAAGAGCTGCCCTCTCCAAAGCAAGAAACACAGCATCAATGGGACCAGATGGTGTCCCGGGCTGCGTCCTACATGAACTCCAAGAAGAGCTAAACCCAAACCTAAAACTACTGTTCAATCTCAGCCTTACTACAGGATATGTACCCAAAGAGTGGCGTACAGCAACAGTGGTCCCTCTCCACAAAGGTGGTGCCTCAACGGATCCTGGAAACTATCGCCCCATAAGTCTCACTAGCTTGGTCTGCAAAGCTATGGACAGGATAATCATGGACCTTATAAATAAAGATATTGGGGACCTACAGACACTGGATCCTACCCAGTTCGGCTTTGTTAAGGGCAGATCCTGCCTCTTAAACCTGGTCGATTTCTTTGAAACAGTCACCAAGGCCATTGACAAAGGGAAGGTGGTCCACACAGCCTACCTGGACCTCGCAAAAGCCTTCGATACAATACCCCACTCGGGCATTATAGATAAGCTCACCAGCTTAAATATAAACCCCTATGTCACTAGATGGGTTGCAAACTAGCTCAAGGACAGAACCCACATGGTTAGAATAGCTGGAGCCATGTCAGACTCCAAACCAGTTACAAGTGGCGTCCCACAAGGCTCAGTCCTGGGACCTCTCTTGTTCGGTATATATTTCTCAGAGGCACAGGCCAACATGGAAGGACTGTGGCTGACCAAATTCGCAGATGACTGCAAACTGGGTGCCATAATAGACTCTCCAGCTGACACAAGCATCCTCCAAAAGGGCCTCATAGAAACAGACAACTGGTGCCAGAGCCATGGCCTCAAGCTAAACACCAAAAAGTGTATAGTCATCCCCTTTGGCAAAAACAAAGTGCCCACAAATTACCACATAGGTGGTAATCCATTAAGTACAGAAGAAGTAATTAGGGACCTGGGGACCCAAGTTGATAGCAATCTCTCATTTGACAACCACATGGCCAAAGTGGTTAGAAAAACATTTTATATAGCCCACCTAATCATGAAGGGATTCACATCTAGATCAGTGGAGGTCATCGTGCCTCTTTACTCATCCCTCATCAGGCCCATAATTGAGTACAATGCCCCTTTTGGGATGTACCTTACCAGACACCTGCAGCAACTGGAAAGACCCCAAAAGTACCTCACCAAGAGGATCAAGGGCTCAAACAGATGCCATATGCTGCCCGGTTAAAGAAACTCCAGCTCTACTCAGTGGCATACCACCTGCTCAGAGGTGATCTGTGCCTGACGTATAAAGCCATGTCCAACCCAGAATTAATGGACATGCTGCACCTCAGAAAATCCAAATCCCATCGAGCTACACGCTCGAGGGACTTGAACCTCAGCACTGAAATAAATAGGACATGCTGGAGGGACAGATTCATAACCCAGAGGCTCCCTTCACTCTGGAATAAAATCCCAGTCCAGGTTAGGCAGAGTCCCTCATTGACTCTCTTCAAGAGGAATCTTGATGAGTGGATGGGAGATCGTAGGTTTACCCCGGGTATCACTTCTGTGTCACTGTTAGACAGAGGCACAGTATACTAACCTCGAAAAAGGGCATAGCAAAATTAATTTAAAATGGGTGGCGAAAGCCATACACACTCTGGCTAGGCTTATAAATGCCCTAGGGCAGATAGCCTAGTATGAACCTATGAACCTATAAATAGAATAGACAACATAATTGGTAAGAGAAATATACTTCATGATTAGGTGATTTTAATTACCCAATATAGAGTGGAATAATCCGTCAGAAACATCCTTTACTCTAAATATTTCATTAGGTTGGTATTGTTTCATGAAGTAAACCCCAGGGAAATTCATATACTAGATGTTATTACTACTTATGTGCTCAATATTGTATAAAATGTCCAAGTTATATCTCCATTAGACTCCTGTGACCACAGTTACTTACAATTCAAAATGTTTAAACCCTCGGTTAACAAAAACATGGTTAAAATATTTTTTTATTAAAATTTACATATGTATTTAGTCAGCATGCTATTAATTATTTCAGTGTAACTATCTACAAAACAGAATTGGGCCTTTCATCTAATATCTATAAAAAACATGTTCTCGGATGCATATTTACATTAGAAGAGTTCCTATCCTTTGTTTTAAAAAGTTTAGTTGAGGAACAATTAGTAAGGAAGGCAAGAATGACATCTGATAAAGAGATCTTTTTAATATGAAGAAATAAGTTTTTAGAACAACTTTACCCCAAGGACCAGTTAAATAAGATTAGTTAAGATGTTTCAAAATCTGGATGATCAGATATATGCCTTGATTAGGAACAGGTTTAATCAGAAATATCACTATCACAGGAAAAAGGTAGATTTACTAATAAAAATTTTGAAAGTTCTTTAGTCTTACAATATAACATTGATTCAACACACATAAAACACATCATAAATAAAAACTGGAATACTTTTAAATATAGTGAAGAAATATACAAACTAGCTGGTGAGAGTCCAAGTTTTGTAATTAAGAAAAAACATAAGAATCTGAAGCATGTTTTTGAAAAAGAAAGCTCCCCACAGGCCAGTACTGTGATACCAATGAAAAAGAGTACTAGCAAATGAGGAAGTTGCAGTCAATACCAATGCATCCTACAAGGAGAAAGAGTTTTCTATACACAACTATAGTGTTTTAACATATACTATCAGGATAGTAACTGTGTTATATATGATTTAGTTTAAATAGCTAGCTGTTCAAGTTGCCCTGCATTTTATTTGTGGAAAAATGGAATGAACTCTTAGAAAACGAATTTACAAACAGTTCTCTGACATTATGAAGAATAAAAAATAATGCATTATGTAAACATGCAAAACTTTGTTCCACATTTTCAAAATTTGTATTTGCTATACTGGAAAGAATCCCATTGGATCCAAGATCTGGGCAGTGGGAGACAAAGACTGGGTACAAAGAAATGATTTGGCAACTTAGATTAAATGCTGCCACACTTCCTGGCTTAAATGAAACTATTTCTATTGGTTCTGTTTTTAAACCAAGGGCTGCCAAATTTTGATATTTTTAAGACTGGATATTTGTTATATTTGTATTAATAGACATAATTTTCACAAAAATAGAATTTTCAAACAAATGCATTTGTATATATTTTTACAGTTTTGGATTTGTTAGAAATATAGAGGTTTTAATTAATTTATTTGAATATATGGTTTATATAACAGTTTGATCATGTGACATGTCACTTAACTGTTTATGGAATCACTTATGTGTTTAACAACAGTTCTGATGAAGTTCTTTGGTTTATTACTGTCCTGGATGAAAACTCTTAAGTGAATATTGTGTTGAATAACATTTGGTATTTTGTATTTATTGTGGTCTACAGCTTCTTTTCAAGCTCGGTGGAATCCCTTGGATGCTGTTGCAGTGTGGATATATTATTTATTAGTGCTGCAACACTGCTACTTAATGCCATATTTCTTGGTTGCTTATGATATAAAGACATAACTAAAATAAATTTAATTTGCAATACATACAGCAAAATGTTCTTAAAGTTGTTGATTGATCTAAAGTTATTCAGTCCTTGAAAATATTTTTAAAAAGAATGTGGAAAGTATTGTATCTTACAGATGAATAGGTGGGAAATTTAATTTTCCACACTGGTG
Organism: Protopterus annectens; assembly: GCF_019279795.1. Lineage (NCBI taxonomy): Eukaryota > Metazoa > Chordata > Ceratodontiformes > Protopteridae > Protopterus > Protopterus annectens. Next base: position 628,284,532 of record NC_056733.1, read on the forward strand.
ATATTGAAGCAGAAATAAACAAGTTTGTAACACCTATAAAAAAACATTAAAATACAACAAAAAGAAGCTGAACAAAATTATTAAGGATCTAAAAAAAATAATAAAAGTTAAATCAGAATATGAAAAGGTTGTGCGTTATGCCCGGCAAGCCAGCACGTAAAAATCTACTGCCAATCATTAGCGGACCGGAGTTCCGCTGTGGCGACCCCTAACCGGGAAAAGCCGAAAGACAGTTAAATCAGAATATGAAAAGAAATTGCCAGAATGTAAAAGCAACATGAAAAGATAATATAAACAGAAATGTATGACATCAATACATAATTTGTATCTTGAAAGAAGATAACACTTTTAGTTTGTGAACCCATGTTAATTGCAAACACATTCAATAATTGTTTCACCAGTGGGGGTAACACTACTTGTAATAATGGAAATAGCGTTCTTGTTATACATACATAGTACAATTGTGTAAATCTTACCATAACAGTAGATGTCCTTCCCTTCACATTTGCAGTATTCATTACATGTGGGATGGATTCCATGCTTAGGGCAGCCCGATGTCCGGCCAGTATACAAGAGCCTTAGGTTGCTTTAAGATATGCCGTACGTCACACATATGCTTCTCGCATAACGTAGGGTATAAAGGTGACGTATCATCCTCAGAATGGAAAGCCCCAGTAGGAACACCAGTCCAAGGAAAACAAAGAGGTAACCAATACATCCAGAAGAGAAATGGACCGGTGGAAGAGGGAGGGAGTGAATACTGCAACAGTGAAGGGAAGGACATCTACTGTATTAAGATTTTACACAACCGTACTATGTCCTTCCATATCACAGTTGCAGTATTCATTAGATGTGGGAGAGTGCCAAAGCTCAAAAAGGAACTTGAGAGGAGGAAGGACCAACAGAGAGCACTCCAGGAAGCCATGAAGGATGGCCCTAGCAAAACCAGCTTTAGCTCTGGAGATTCCATCCAACTTGTAAAGCTTGGTAAAAGTATGTACAGAAGTCCAGGTGGCTGCCTCAAGAATAGAGTTAGTATCTAAACCCTTAAAAAAAGCACCAGAAGAAGAAGACGTCACAATGTAGTAGAATGAGTCTTTACAGAATAAGGAAGGCTCTTACCATTAAAAGAATAACAAAAAGAAGTAGCTTTTGAAATCCAAGAAGAAACAGGCTGCTTGGATACAGCTAATCCCAAGGACGTGGGATGAAAGGAAACAAAAAGCTGATCAAATTTCCTAATAGTCATAGTTTTATCCAAATAAAATCTGAGTTGTCTGTGCACATCTGATGTGTGCAACACCTTCTCACTAGCAGACTGTGGCGAAGGGAAACAAGTAGGCAAATGAATAGACTGATTAAGGGACATCTTATTCACTACCTTGAGCATAAAAAAAGGATTAGTGTGCAAGGACACCCTGTCCTTATGACACACCCATAAATGAGGACAGGCTTGAAGCTTCGACACCCATCTGGCAGAAGTAAGGGCCAAAAAAGAACAGTCTTCCTTAGCAATGTTGCAAGGAAGCTGAAGCAGCAGGCTCAAAAGGAGTCTGAGTCAGTTTTTCCAAAACAAAATTAAGATCCCTGGAAGGAAGAACAGGCTTCTTGGGAGGCCTAATATGAAGGATGCCTTTAAGGAATTGTTTAGCTTCAAATCTGGAAGCTAAAGGAGGAGATAAAGTTAGATAAGCAGAGATATCTGATAAGTGGGCCTTAATAGAAGAATAGGCCAAACCAGTATTGAGCAATTCATACAAATAAGAAAGAACCAAAGGAACATCCACAGAAAGTAGATACGGGTTACATGAGAGATGCCAAACAGAAAACCCCTTCCATTTGGGCACATAGGATTTCCTAGTATTGAGTTTCCTGGTCTCCTGCAGGACCCTAAGCATGCCCTAAGAAAAAAGGTGCCTTTGGAGTCAAAATCCTATCACCCACAGACTCAGTTGAAGAGTGAACAGGTGGGGATGGATGAGAGATCCCTTGTCTTGTGTGAGTAGGTCCACACTGTGAGGTAACTTGTGATGATTGCCCTTGGGTAAATGCAGAAGAAAAGGGAACCAGTGCTGTTCCACCCAAAAGGGAGTCACCAACAAGATTTTGGGAGTGTCCTGTTGTGTTCTGAACACAACTTTTGGAATGAGGAGAAGGGGAGGGAAAGCATAAAGACACATCCCCTTCCAAGAAAAAGAGAGGGTGTCCACCTTTCACAACAGAGGACCTGGGACTCTGGCACAAAATAGAGGAAGGTGTCTGTTCAGAGGTAAGACAAAAAGGCCTACTTGAGTACCCCACTGGTGGACAATGTCCAGAAGAAACACATCCCTGTATAGCATCCATTCATTGGATGCTTCACAGGGATGTGTTTCTTCCCTGTGAAGCATCCATCCATAGGATTGAGTTAAGAACATGTTCAGAGTGTCTGTCACAATGTGCTGAACTAAGAGAATGTAAACTGCCTGAAGAGGCACTTGATACTGGACAGCAAGATCCCATACCAGGAGTGCCAACCGGCAAGGAAGATAAGAACTTGTTCTCCCTGTTTGTTTACATACCACATCACTGTGGTGTTGTCTATAAACACAGTGAGAGATGCCGGGGAGAAAAGAAGATGAAAAGCCTGAAGAGCCAGCAGAAGGGTTCTCATCTCTTTGACACTGATATGCTCCTTCTATTGAAGAAGAGACTAGACCCCCTGAATCGTTATGCAGCCAAAATATGCTCCCCATTCCACGTCTGATGTGTCTGTGAACATGTCCTGAGAGGAAGAGTGGGATGAAAAGGGAGCACTGGATTTGGAGATAACTGCTGGATCCACCAGTGAAGTTCCTTCTTGAGACAAGGGAGTAGAAGAACTACAACTTCTAGAGGATGTGCATGTTGAAGCTAGACTGACTTAAGGAACCACTGAAACTTCCTCATGTGAAGTTTGGCCAGAGGAAGCATAGGGATGGTGGATGCCATGAATTCCAGAGCTCTTTTCAACTCCCTTTGTGTAGTGGAGGCCAGAGGAGGAGGAGGAAGAGTTTGAAAGAAGGAAATGATAGTTCAGGGCCTTCGGATGAGGCAGGGATGCTAGCAAAGGCACCGTTTGAATCCTGCCACCCAGAAAAAAACATGGTCCTAAGAAGGAGTTTATTGTAAACCACAGGCTCTGAAGAAGAGAGATGGCAAAATGGAGATTTTGCAACAGGAGGATGCCTAAAACAGCAGGTTGTCCAATTAGGGGAAATACTTGGATCCCCTGAAGCCTGTAAAAAGCAATCACAGGAGCAAGGCATTTGTTGAATATCCTTGGGGCAGTAGAAACTCCAAAGGGCAAAGAAGAGAACTGCAAATGCCATATGGCAACAGAGAAATGCAAAAGCTTCCTGAAAAGGGAATCAATCGGAATATTGAGATAAGCATCCTTGAGATCCAGGGACACCATATAAGCCTGAGGAAGCGAAAGAGGGAACAGAGTCTGAAGGGACAAAATTTGAAAAATGGGCACCTTCAGAAAAGTGTTTAGATGAGAGGAGTCTAGAATTGTTCTCCAAGTACCCTATTTTGTGGGTACTAGAAACATCCTAGAGTAAAACCCCTTCCCCCTTTGGGACACAGGTACCTCTTGAATAGTACACTGAGTCAGAAGGTCTTGAAGCACCACTGGGAAAAAGGGAGTAGTTCCAGAGGATAAGGAATGCCCATAAAATGGGGAATGGATTTTCCACACCATGAAATACCCCTGGCAAATAATGGACAGAACCCAGGAATCCTGAGTAAGCTGTAGCCAAAGAGGAAGAAAGAGAAACAGGTGAAGAAAAACAGGAATGTGGCTAAGAAGAAATGGATAGTCAGACAGCACCTGGTTTAACGGGAAAGGAAGACTTCTGAATCCCAGAAGTCTGAGTAGCCTTACTAGGAGGAGCCCGCTTGCCAGCCTTTTTGCCCTTTGGCAGAGGGTGAGATTGCCTGCGAGCAAAGACTAGCTCACTGATATAGTTTCTTGTAAATTTAGGAAGAGGAGAAACAAACACATTTGAGTTCCTGTAAAGTCTTCCCCTTATCCTGAAGGGACTTAAACAAATCAGCCGCAGCTTCCCCAAACAAGTGTTTGTTATCGGTAGGGGCATCCATCAACTTAGCCTTAATATCATCAGGCAATGGATGAAGCCAAAGCCAAGAACACCTCCTCATGACTGACCCAAAAGCAGCAGCCCTAGAAGAGGCATCTGCTGCATCATAACTACACTTGATGGAATGATGAGCCACATGAGAGGAAATCCCTAACAGGGAAAGAGCTGAAGTTTTACCCTAAGAGTCTGGAAGATCAGAAATAACCTGATAAGCCTAAGATAAGAGAGCCAACACATACCTGGACATATGGGTTTGATAATTATTAGCCCTAAAAGCTAAAGTAGCCAAGGTGTAAACCTTCTTACCTAGCCTTTCCATGGTTCTGCTGTCTTTATCAGAAGGCAGTAATTTGGATGAGGGAAGTAATTTAGAGGGCTTCTCAGCGGCTGCAGACACCACTGAGGGGTCAGCAGCATGACACTTGTACAAAAAGTTACAGTCCTCAGGCACCCTATAAACCTATCAGGTTTCTTAGGAGCAGGGGGCTGAGAATCAGGAGCTTTAGAGACATTGGAAAACACATCCAACAAAGCAGTCAAGCAGGAGGAACAGCAGAAGGTTTAGGAGATTCCATCTGCTGCAACTCACAATACCTATTATGGATCTTGGAGACATGAGCACAATTCCATTTAAAGAACTCCATCATCTTGGAGATTGTGTCCCCAAACAAAATCTTTTCAAAGTATCAGGACTGGTAGACTTCTCTTCCCTTGACCCATAGTCCAAAGAAGAAGGAATTTGAGAAGAGTAAGTAAGGGATTCCTCAGAGGAATCCTTTTCCCCGGGTCTTTTAAGTGGAGTAGAGAACCAAGGGAGGAACTGGAACAGAAACACTCTGAGGAGGTTTCAAAGCCATAAAAGCATTAAACAAATCCTCAGTAAAGGCCTGCCACTCACTCTGTCAATCCCAAGGGGCAGGGAAAACACATTTAGTTGTTTGTTTATCCTTTAATGGAATGTCTGCCTTATAAAACTTGGAAGGCTCTGACCCAGGACTGCATTCAGTAATAGTAGTATGGACTTCTTCCCTGACTAAAATCTGAGGAATACACCTAGGTCCCTTGGAAATGATCAACCATGGTTCCCTCCTGAACATCCAAAATGGACGTCTGCAAAGCCTCATCAGAAGTGCTTAAAGCCAGATCACCACCAACATCCAACCCAATCACAGCAAGAGGAATCTGACAACAAAGCCAGGTGAACCTGTGGGCATTTACTTATCTCAGGAGAAACGTCTAGTGGAAGACTCCAGCCTAGGCTTCTTAACCTTTTTTTCTCTGATGGCTGTCCTTCGGTGTGGGAAGTTCCATCCATATTACCTTTAACGAGAAGTTTAAGTCACTGATTCTCCAGATACAATGAAAAGGAAGAAAGCCTACTATGCAGAGTTTTTGGTATAAAAGTCTGGCGAGTGGAACAGAACTTTTGGTCATGCAAGGCACCAAGGCAAAACAAACACTGTTCATGGTGGTCTTTATGGGGAATTTGTCTCCCACACTGGCATTTACCCTTCTTGGATGACATGAAATCCCACAAGCAACCAAAAAGACAAGTAAAAAAGAAACCCCAACAGGGCACTTATCTGCAACAGCTGGGGAACCAGCAACAGAATGTAGGCATTCAGACCAACAATCAAGAGATGATCGGACTGACGGCAAAGTAGTTCTAAGGATGGTATGGCCAAATGTCACCTTTATGCCCTACGCTACACGAGGAGCATACTTTTGACATACGGCGTACCATAAAGCAAATTAGTGCTTTGATATACTGGCCAGACGTCATGCTGTCCTAGGCAGGGAATCCCACGTGTAATGAATACTGCAACAGTGATATGGAAGGATATGTATATATATCAGGGAAACCATCTTACCATTTCTTAAAACTATCTTTAATAGGCTTTTGTCCTCTGACATTGTACATAATAATTTGGAAAATACTACACATTGTTTCTATATATAAGAAAGGTAGTATGGATGAGGCCAAAAACTATATACCATCAGCCTGACATCAGTCGTGGGCAAATGTTTGAATGCTGTATTGTCATTATTATTAACATAGATAATTTGGAACTACTAGACTTCTCCCAGCATGAGTTTTACAAAGAAATCAACATCAAATCTAGTAGAATTCTATGAAGAGATGATATATGGGTCAGATTTTGACCTACCATCAGGTGTAATATTTGTGGATATTGCCAAGGCCTTTAATTCTTTATCTCACACTGTTATTCAAATCTAAATGCTATGATTGCTGCAAATATAAATACATGCATTAAAAGATGAATCATGTAATGGTTAACACATAGCTCACAGTCTGTAGTACTACATGGAAGGAATTCTGAGTATTTGCCAGTGAATGTGAGTATCTCTCAATGATCAGTTTTAAGTCCTATTTTAGTTTTATATGGTATTCGCTACAGTTACTAAACCAAAAATTGCTAGATAAGCAAATACACAGATGACTTAAAGGTTGGCTTTATGTCTAATGATAATGATGCTAGAATAATTAACTCCTACATGCCAGAAGTTTGCCCTTGGACTAATTTGACTAGTCTCCAATTCAGCATGGACAAAATCCAAATGATTTATTTTGGAAAACTTAAAATTAGATATTTATCTGACGATACCTGTTTTACCTGAAGTGAATATGCTAAGGGACTTGGGTGGAACCATTAGTAACAACTTCCCATTTGGCAAGCATGTGCAAGTAATTAGATGTCAGGCCATGAGACCACTTGGAATTATGTTAAAGAACCTTACAACAAGAGATTGTAGCTCTCTTACAGCCTTTTACAAATTGTATGTAACACCAGTTTTAGAGTATGGCAGTGTTGTTTATCTTTATATGAAGGGGCAACTAAAAAGTATTGTGTCTGTACAAAGGAGATTCACAAGGAGAATTTACCAGTGCCGTAACACTTTTATACTGATAGGTGTAAATACTTAAATTTATATATATACATATATATATATATATATATATATATATATATATATACCACATCACCAATATATAAGGGGAAAACTTCTATTAGCCTAATAAATTATTTATTGATGATACCTTAGAAACAATGTTTAACACAGATTTATATTATGGCAAGACATCACTTGGGAATAGTAATATGAAGCTGCACATAAAATCTTTCAGAACTAGATTAAGATAGTGCTTCATAACTCTAAGAATTCCAGAGTTATGGAATAAATTACCAAAATGTATCAGATCATCAGATTCTTTGAACTCATTTAAACTTGATCGTAATACCTGGGCTGGAAATTCAGTATATGATTCTGATTTGCTGGATTCAGTGTTACTCATTGGTCTTTGACTTGAACATTTCCCCATGTCATGTTACCAGAATGTAGATAACAATTTAAAGCAACCAGAAAATCATAAAACTATTTCCTGGATATAGCTTCCATGGTTTTTTTTATTTTCTCCCATATAAAGTAATGCTAATGGGGCAAGTTGGGATTCTTCCTTATTTGAGCAGAGGTAGCACACACTAGAATGGTATAACAAAGCAATTTGCAATTCATAAACATGGCATACAGTAGGTTAAGACCCTGTGTGTGATCTTACTGTCTTATGTAGCCACAATACTTTCACTTACAGAGAACTCAACACTTTTCCATTGTTTCAGCTGCATCCAGAGCCATCCAAACTACAATAAGAATATTCTATAGGTTCATAGGTGTTTATTAGGCTAATGACCACAAGGACCTTTTTAAGCTTAGCCATGCATCCCAAATTGCTTTATACAGTAATCACTACTGTTTTCAAGCATTTTAAAGCATGCATTTTTTTTTTGTCAAAATAGTAATTTCCCTGTTTGTTGGCTTTTCTAGTCTGTGTGCCTCCTATTCTTTTTGCAGAAGAGCAAATTGGCCAGGCACTTAGTTGTTTGATAGTTGTTTGTTTAATCTTCACTTGAAAGCTGCTTTTGCTGTGCTTTTGCATTAAGAAATGCCAGTATCAAATATATTGTGGCAGAAAGTGCTTACCTGGTCTCTCAGAGTTGGAAAGCACTGGAAGAAGCTGAATGTGTGGTTATTTATTGGCTAGAGGGCATAGGAATCTATTTTCAAGCTTTTTTTTCTCTGTGGGGAGCTACCCACTGGGCAGCAGCAGTTAGCACTGCCATGTATAGTAGCAAATGTCTAAACAGTAAAATTTATCCATAAAGTTAGGATTAGATCTGAAAACTGTTAAACAGAGTGGCATTGTGCAGAAATAAGCTCTGTTAGCATGAGGACTACCATATCCTAGCATTATGTAACATCCTGTCTTGAACCCCTAGAAAATACCTTAGGAGACCCCTGATAAAACCCAGTCCTTAATCCTAAATGGTACTTCCAAGATGGCTGCAAATTGAGTAGCAGATTAATTTTGGTTCTCCCATTGTGAAAACAGAAACTTTGCAGAGAAAGCCAGTGGAGGTGGATTTCTGAGTAAATTTCAGTAACTAACTAATTCAGCTATGAAAGGTGATGAAAAAACACTGACTGGGAAAAGTACTGTAGCTGTTCAGTAAAAATAAAGTACAAGCTCCAGACATGAATTCGAGTAACACTGAGTAAAGTATAAAGCAGTTGCATATAGACCTGACTAAATAAATGAAACACTGATGTCGTATATCACCTCAAACAATAAAAGACTGGAAAAATGGAATAAGCTTTAAACAGATACTCAGATGAGATGATAAAACTGCAAAACTCAGAAGTCAAAATGAAGAAGTGGCTGGGTGAATATGAGATTGCATAAGAAAAGATTTTTGAAAAAATAATAGAATTAAAGGACAGAGCACGTAGAGAAAACCTGAGATTTTCTGCTGTACCTGAGAAGCTGGAAGGAACAGACTGTATTAATTTCATGAAAGCACAAATAAGCAACTGAACTGGTATTCCACAACAGGAATTGTTAGTTGAAAGGGCACTTCATTGTGTTGCTCCAAACCTGGCTATGATAAAGCAACCTAGACCTTTAATAATAAAGATGCAATCCTACCAACAGAAGGGGTTGATTTTGACTAAACTGTGGCAGAAGGGCAAAGTACTAAAAGCAGGAGACAACAGAGTGTTTTTGAAGCATGGTTACTCTGTATACACCAGGCAGAAGAGTAGTAAAATTATTCCACTCTTCAGGGAATGTCGAGAAGCAGACATGAGATTAAAACTGCTGTACCCAGCTAACTTCAAAATATTCTTTTCTGGAGAGACAAAATAATTTTTTGATGAAGTATGTGCTAAGGAGGAAATACAAAAGTTTGTCCAGCAAAAAGTGAGCTGTGAAACAGAGGGGAGATTCTGCTTCTTGTTCTTCTGATAATAAAGGCCACAGACAGACTGTGTCAGTGAAAGCTTTTCCATTGTTTCAATGAAAAATGCTTGAGAGAAGGAAAAAAAGTGAAAAATTGAGAGTACATGAGAATTGAAGCAGAGACAGGATTTGGGAGATGGAGATGAACAGAAATAAAATCAGTAACTTGGAAATAGACAAATGTGGGATTACAAAGTAATAATTATAGTTGTGAAACATGACAGAACAAGAAAATCTAGAAATATTGGACTTTTTTGACTTTGTTGAACTTGTATAGGACTCTAAAACATATGTCATTAATGTTCAGAAAAATAGATAGGAGAGAGGAAGAGAAGGGAAAAAATTAACTGTAAATAAGACATTTTTTTCTCAATAGTAGTATCTTTATAATGCATGATTTTTTTTGCATGCTGGAAAGTGTTATCAGTTATTTTTAAGTGTAATGTGGATACTAATGTAAACAGGTGCTCCTGTTTTTTTTCCTTCTTCACTCTTTTCTCCTTATTCAGTTTTAAGAAAAGTAGGCACTGCATTTTAAACCAAAAGAACAACAGTCTGGTCAAAAGAACATGACAAAGTGAAAAAAGAAAAACTGATATAATTTTTCTCATTATTGCATATGGAAATGTCTGGATTAAAGCCCTTAGCTTGATCTAGTGACAGCTTTTAATAGAAAGCAAGTAAATGAAAAAGAACATTGAATATTATAAAGTTTTTTTTAGCAAATACATGCATGTTTTTAGTAATAAACATGTATCTGGTCTTCATGTCTCCAAGGAGGCAATCTGATAAAGAGAAATGGCAAGGATGTTTTCTGAAAGCATTTGAGTGTTCTCCCATCTGAGAGAGCTATAAAGATAGGAGAAAACCAGACAGCACTTAGTAGAAGCACAGGCTGTACAACACATCTTAGTACTGATATCAATTCTTTCAAGTTAATCCAAGTCTGTGAGTATGGCTGTCAGTTTGGGACACTTGTTCCTACTGGGAGGGAAAAACTTCAGTATTTGAAGAGATACGTAGTTTTGTTTGCTAGTATTAAGTTAATAGGCTTTAGGAGGATATTGGGGGTGTGTGTTTTTTTTCAGGCTTTCAATAGAACAAAATATTTTGTAAGCTGTGACACAGGCTCGAATGGATATGACAAGAAATAACTGTAAAAAAGATCAAACTGAGAAAAAGTGCATGTAACACAAAAGACAGAACTAGACACAGCATAAAAACAGTTGTACATAAAAGGTGGGAATAATAACTTTTCAACACAATGATGCTTTCAGTAATGTCTTTAAATGTCAGTGGTCTCACAGATAAGGACAAGAAAGAAAGAGTAGTAGACTATATGCTACAGGAGACGCACTTGGAAAGAAGTGAACATGTGATTTTGATAAAGAAAGGGATTTGTAGTACTAAGGGACTACTGGCAAGGGAGGAGGATTACACTGGCATGTATTTATATTACAACTAAAACTGCTATAATGGAGCTTAAGGAAATTCTGGGAGAAACAATCAGCTTTTAGCAAGGAATGTTACTTATAGGTGGGGACTGGTATTTGATTTGTAGCAGTGAAGATGTGTCTGGAGGCCCAGAAAGGAAAATATAACAAAAGAAGGTAGATTTTTGAAGAAGTTTATGAAAATATTTGGCATGGAATATGTGAATTCAGTACTAAGAGTTCAGAGTTAATTTGCATATTATTCCCCAAGAATCAAAAACTGGGCTAGGTTGGACAGAATTTACATTTCACAGGAACATGTGCTTTTAATTGAAAGTCTTGATATGCACCCAATAATTATTTCAGATCACGCACCAGTAAGTATGTGAAGGCTGCCAGTCTAGCCAGATAGAATTTTATAGATAATTCTTTAATTTGTAAATATGAATATAAGACACAGGCTTGTTGTCTTAAATGGGAAAAAAAACTGCTGTTAGATGTGAAACTGAAAAAAATGTAACAAAAGTACACTCTGCTGGCAGAAAGCTGACCAAGTAAAGCATGTTGTGACCCTTTGATCTAAAGTCGGCTCCAGCCTGACTAGATGAAGACATTCTTTCTATTGTTTTAACCAAGAGTTAAATTGCTAGATTTAAACATGCAAATGTATTTTATTGCTCTGCTTCCTGACCAGCTGCAAGATAACACAAGGAGATGTTAAGAATGTAAATGTAGTTTCTGTTACCAGGAAACCCAGGGAAGTCTGAAGAATTATGTAATGGGAACCAGGAATGTGATTTTAAAAACAGAGAGAATCAGAAACCATTAAGCAGTTTTGTCTTGACCATCCAGCTCATCAGCACTCTCTGCCTGTGCTCTATATGTAAATTATCTTAGACTTGTGTTTTCTTTTAGAAACAGCTAGAAACTAGAAAGATTAGACTGTGTTTTTCTGTGATGTCAGAACTGTACTACTGAATTATTTTAAGTATTTCTCTGTGATCTCTGAACTCTTGACTAGCATTGTGTAGTAAGAAGTGTTGTCTTGTGTTTTTATTATTTATTATTAAATATTTTAAAACCTTTCCACTGTGGCTGTTTTGTGTAGAGATAATTTAAGCTCTAGAGTACATTGCATATTTATAGTGATTACTGTACCAAGTCACTCTAATAAGCCTTGACTGTTTAGTTATACAACCAATTGGATAATAATATTGCACAGTAATAAGTGGGCACCCTTTTAAGGGCCTTTGAGTAGCTGATAAATATTAGCTGGGTGGTGGCAGTGATTTCTACCGTATAGTCTGGGTAAAAGTGGCACAGCTGGAGAACCTGTGTCAGCCTTCACCAGGAGTGTCTGTGTGGTTGTAAAAACTCTTATCTCAAAGTGTGCGTGTGTGTGTGTGTGTGTGTGTGTGTGTGTGTGTGTGTGTGTGTGTGTGTGTCAGCTACTTGGGTGGGGACATGAAGCACTGGTTGGACAGAGAGGGTGCTGGAGAGTTTAGCTTGCCCAGCTGGCTGTGATCTGGACCCTATAGCTGTGCCAGTGGGGAGTCTTATTGGGGACCTGGAGAGCAAGGGAGCGACCAGCCCCGGTCTGACTGTGATCTCTGTGTGCTCTTAAGGGAAATTGCACTTTACTGTGTGTATTTGTTATCCTTTCCTTCTATATGAGATGCCCCTCATTGGTGTTAGTGGTGAGGATTGAGGCTCCTTGATTGCTGGGCCCAGGCATGGGCATCACATATTAATTGTTTGGCAGTGGTGGGATATCCACATCACATATTAATTAGCTGGCAAATACTAATTGGCTTGTAGTGGTGTGGGTAGAGTGAATTCCTGTAGCTTGTGTATAGTGAGCTTTGAAGGTGTTTTGTACTCTAAATCAGCCATGCAATGAATAGTCAGGGTTCAGATCACAATTGTTTCATTTCTTTTGTTAGCTTTGTTAGTCAGGGTGAGCAGGCAGCATGTCAGCAGAGGACTATGGAAAGCTGAGAAGGAGCCAACTGGCGGAGATGTGCCAGGCTAGGGGAGTGGTGCATGGAAACCTGACTAAGGCAGACCTGACTGCAGCCTTGGTTACAGCTGCTTCAGAAAGCAGCAACCAGGAGGACAGTCAAACTGGCAGTGGAGATATAATACCCTTGGAGAATGGACAGCTCAACCTTTCTGCAGAGGACTTAAAAATCCATCTGGAGCTAAAGAGGCTTGAGTTGGAGGCCAGGCATGTGGAAATAGAAGCAACTGAGAGACTGAGGTGTCTAGAGAGTGAGGACAATGAGAGACTGCAATGTTTGCAGGCTGAGGAGAATGAGAAACTGCTATGCCTGGAAGCTGAGGAAAAGGAGAGGCAGAGGCAGCATGAGAAGGAAATGCTGACTCTTCACCAGAGTCATGGAGGTAACGGGGAAGGGAGTAACTGGACCCCAGAAGCACAACAGATCAGTAAATTTCTTCCACAATTTAAAGAGGGGGATAATTTTGATAGTTTCATTCATATGTTTGAGAGGGTATGCAAACAATATAGTGTTGACCAAAGATTCTGGTAAAGCTGTAACTGTTTTGTTAAAAATGTCTGACTTTGCATGTTTTGATTATACTGTTGTCAAAAAGCATTTGTTAGAATTGTTTAAGCTAACACCTGAAACATATAGGAAAAAGTTTCATGAGCATAGACACAAGGCAGGTGAAAGTGTGTGTGAATATGTTGCTGAACTGAACACTTATTTCCATAGGTGGGTGAGTGGATGTCAGGTCACCACTTTTGAAGGGCAGGCTGACCATTTGGTGAGGGAACAAGCCCTTAGCACTTTACCTGAGGACATGAGGATCTAGTTAGCTGATAGATGATGTGCTACTTCAGATGAGTTGGGGAGGAGGGGAGACCTATACCTGAGAAGCAGGGCAGCCCTGCACAGGAAAGGGACCTCCGGTACTGCTCATGGGTCTAAAAGAACCCATGGTGGACAGCACAGACTGCCCCAACAGAATCTGCCAGTAGCAGGGGAAGCCACTAGTCCAGGTACACATCCAGGACCTAGGGTTAAATGTTTTGAATGTGACCAGTGGGGCCATGTGGCATACAGATGTCCACAAGGCATGGTGGGGAACAAAAGGTGAGGGAGCCAGTAAGTGGGAAAGACAAAATGCCAGTAATAGGTTGTCTTGAGGCAACAGGGGTACCGAACTACCATCCTGCAGATGTCCTGATAGGGAAGGATTTGGATGAGGCAGTACCATGTGCTTATGCAGTTACACACAGTCAGGCTAGGAAACAAGCATGTGGGTCTGGTAGCCTGGGGGAGACCCAGGCAGACTGCATACTTGCAGGCAGGACTGGTGAGGTGGTTACTTCAGGGAGGGAGCTATGCTGTAGCAGTGAGACTGAAAGTGAGCCACAGCTGCTTGTGGGTACTGATGGTCCCTTGGACAGAGTGACTGCAGAGGTAAAGATGAGTAGTAGTACTCAGGCTGACATTGAGGCACCACTGTCAGAAGATGCCAGACTTCCTGTGGAAGGGGAGCTGGGAAGGGTTACAAGGAGAGAGTTGAGACAGGTTCCACTCTCAGACCCTACATTGCAAGGCCTGAGGCAGATAGCTAGGGAGGCACCTGATTCTCAAGGAAAGGGGGAATCTGTATACTGGGACAAAGGGTTACTATACAGAGAATGGGCCCCTGAGGGAGGGCTATAAGGTGAGAGTGTACAGCAGTTGGTAGTGCCTAGAGCCTACCATCTGGTGCTTCTAGCTATAGCGCATGATATTCCCTTTGCAGGTCATATGGGCATGAAACATACAAAGAGGTGCATTATGCAGAACTTCTATTGGCCTGGAATTTCCAGAGATGTAACAGGGTACTGCAGGACCTGTGAGCAGTGCCAAAAGGTAGGCAAGGCAGGAGACAAGGTGAGAGCTCCTTTGATGCCTTTGCCTGTGATTGAGGAGCCATTTCAGAGGGTAGCTATGGATATTGTGGGTCCTTTGAGTACCCCAAGTTCCACAGGGAAAGAAATATATCCTAGTGGTAGTGGATTATGCTACACAATACCCTGAAGCAGTGGCTTTGTCCTCCATTGAGGCAGAGAAGGTGGCAAATGCTTTGTTAGAAATTTTCAGCAGGGTAGGTTTCCCAAAAAAATACTGACTGACAGAGGTGCCAGTTTCATGTCAGACATACTGGCTTGTCTGTGGAAGTCCTGTGGGATGAAACACATGAAGACCACCCCTACCATCCCCAGACTAATGGTCTTGTTGAGAGGTTAAACTCTACAATCAAGTCCATGCTACTGGCATTTGTGGATCAGTTTAAGAGGGAGTGGGACAAATATTTGCCCCATCTGTTGTTTGCTTACAGATAAATTCCCCAGAAATCCACAGGTTTTTCACCCTTTACGTTGCTGTATGGGCATAGAGTGAGGGGACCTCTAGATTTAATTCAAGATGAGTGGGAAGGTGAGTGCGAGTCTCATAAGGAGTCTGTTGTGGCATATGTCCTAAACCTCAGGACAATGCTCAGGGAACTCATGGACTTGGCCCAGGAGAACCTGGCAGAAGCCCAACAACAGAAAAAGGTGTGGTATGACAGGAATGCTCAAGCTAGAGAGTATGCTTTGGGGCAGCAGGTAATGTTCTCATTCCTGTCAGACACAACAAGTTGCAAGCAGCTTGGGAGGGACCCTAGAAGGTGGTAAGAAAGGTAAGTGATGTTAATTACATGGTGGAACTGCTAGGCAGAAGGCAGGGGCACAAATTGTACCATGTTAACATGATGAAACCTTACCATGATAGGGGGACCTTGTGCTGAGCATTTGCAGTGGATTGCAGGAGGAGTCTGAAGGAGATCTGGGGACTGATCTCCTCAGTGAGGCTCGGGCTGACACCTCAGTGGAAGGGGTAGCAATGTCCCAGGAGCTATTTCCTATCCAGGTTCAAGAAATCTGAGCAGTGTTGCAGGAATTTGGGGACATGTTCACTGAGAAACAAGGCTGCACTCACATGGGGCAGCACCAGGTGGATACAGGACCCCAAAGGCCTATTAGGCAGGCCCCTTATAGAGTACCTGAGAGAGTCAAACAGACTCTGAGGGAGGAGTTACAGGAGATGTTGGAACTAGGGTTGATTCAAGAGTCCAACAGTCCCTGGCCTCCCCAGTGGTGCTGGTGCCAAAGAAGCATGGCAGCATCAGGTTCTGTGTGGACTACAGGAAATTAAACAGTCACACAGAGTCAGATGCTTACCCCATGCCTAGGACAGATGAGGCCCTAGAGCAACTGGGTGGGGCTAAGTATCATACAACCATTGATCTAAGGGTTACTGACAGGTGCCGTTGACACCCAGAGCTAGAGAGAAGTCAGACTTTGTGACTCCTTTTGGCTTGTATGAGTTCACCAAGATGCCCTTTGGGATGAGGAATGCCCCATTGACACTCCAGAGGCTGGTAGATCATATCCTAGCAGGAGCAGGAGGGTTTGCCCTTGCTAACCTAGATGATATTGCCATCTACAGCCATTCCTGGCCAGAGCACCTTCATCATGTCAGGGAGGTGCTGGGCAGACTACAGAGGGCCACGTTGACCATTAAGCCGAGCAAATGTCAGGTGGGTATGGCAGAGGTCTCCTACCTAAGACATATAGTGGGGAGTGGAAAGATAAGGCCAGATCCTGCCAAAGTGGATGCCATTCAGGCATGGCCTGCACCTGTTACTAAAAAGCAGGTGAGGACATTGGTAGGGACATCAGGGTACTACAAAAAGTGTGTCCACAGTTATAGTACCTTAGCTGCTCCCCTCACAGACCTGACAAGGAAGAACAGGCCAGATAAGGTAGTGTGGACCCCCGCATGTGAGCAGGCATTCCAGACACTTAAAGAAGCTTAGGGAGGACCCCCTGTGTTAGCCAGTCCAGATTACAGTAAAGAATTTGTTGTGCAGCTGGATGCTTCGAACCATGGGGTGGGGGCTGTACTAAGCCAGATTTCTTGAGAGGGGGGAGAAGAGCACCCAGTGGTTTATCTCAGTCTTAGGCTACAACCCAGGGAGGAGTGCTATGCAGCTGTAGAAAAGGAATGTCTAGCCATAGCGTGGGCACTGCAGAAACTTCAGCCTTATCTGTATGGAAGGAAATTCATTGTTATGACAGATCACAACCCCCTAACATGGTTAAACAGAGCCAGCCAGCAAAATGTCAAGTTACTAAGATGGAGCCTATGGTTGCAAGCATATAATATGTCAGTGCAGCACCGCAGTGGGATTAGCAATGTCAATGCTGATGGGCTGTCAAGGCAGGGGATGGGGTAAGGTATACTCAGATAGACCTAACTCTCTCAAGCAGTGTTTCTCAAGGATCACTTGAAAAATTAGCTTGATTTCTCGGGGGGGGGGGTGAAGGCTGCCAGCCTAGCCGGAAAGAATTTTATAGATAATTCTATCATTTGTAAATATTAATGTAAGACACAGGTTTGTTGTCTTAAATGGAAATAAAACTGCTGTTAGATGTGGAACTGAAAAAAATGTAGCAACAGTACACTGCTGGCAAAAGGCTGACCAAGTAAAGCATGTTGTGACCCTTTGATCTAAAGTCGGCTCCAGCCTGGCTAGATGAAGTCATTCTTTCTATTGTTTTAACCAAGAGTTAAATTGCTAGATTTAAACATGCAAATGTATTTTATTGCTCTGCTTCCTGACTAGCTGCAAGATGACACAAGAAGATGTTAAGAATGTTAATGTAGTTTCTGTTAGCCTGGGAACCCAGGGAAGTGTGAAGAATTATGTAATGGGAAAAATGTGATTTTAAAAACAGAGAGAATCAGAGACCATTAAACTTTTTTGTCTTGACCATCCAACTCATCAGCACTCTGCCTGTGTTCTATATGTAAGTTATCTTAGACTTGTGTTTTCTCTTGGAAATAGTTTGAAACTAGAAAGATTAGACTGTGTTTTTCTTTGATGTCAGAACTGTACTACTGAATTATTTTAAGTATTTCTCTGTGATCTCTGAGCTCTTGACTAGCACTGTGTAGTAAGAAGTATTGTATTGGGTTTTTATTATTTATTATTAAATATTTTAAAACCTTTCCACTGTGGCTGTTTTGTGTAGAGATAATTTAAGCTCTAGAGTACATTGCATATTTATAGTGATTACTGTACCAAGTCACTCTAATAAGCCTTGATTGTTTAGTTATACTACCAATTGGATAATAATATTGCACAGTAATAATTGGACACCCTTTTAAGGGCCTTTGAGTAGCTGATAAATATTAGCTGGGTGGTGGTAGTGATTTCTACCGTATAGTCTGGGTAAAAGGGGCACAGCTGGAGAACCTATGTCAACCTTCCCCAGGAGTGTCTTTGTGGTTGTATAAACTCTTATCTCAAAGTGTGTGTGTGTCAGCTACTTGGGCAGGGACACGAAGCACTGGTTGGACAGAGAGGGTGCTGGGGATTTTAGCTTGCCCAGCTGGCTGAGATCTGGACCCTATAGCTGTGCCAGTGGGGAGTCTTATTGGGGACCTGCAGAGCAAGGGAGTGACCAGCCCCAGACTGACTGTGATCTCTGTGTGCTCTTAAGGGAAATTGCACTTTACTGTGTGTATTTGTTTTCCTTTCCTCCTATATGAAACACCCCTCACTGGAGTTTGTGGCGAGGATTGAGGCTCCTTGATTGCTGGACCAGGACATGGGCATCACAAACTAAAAGAAAAACACAGGGTAGAGAGAGGAATTTAAGTAATGGGTAGTGGAAATTACTCACGAGCTATTAGAGAAGATAGACATTTATTCTGAAAATACAGCTAGGGAGTGGAATAAAATTAAAGCAGAATTTAAAAATAGGGTGAAGATTAAAGAAAAAGAGATATGGTTAAGAAGTAACAAGAATTATTCAGAGGGACTGACAAATGTTAAAGTATTGCAGAATGTGGGAATCTCACAGAACAAGAAATGGAGCAACTGCAGAATGCTAAACAGAAAATAAGGGATTACCTGAATAATATACATGAGTTTAGAAAGATTGCTGTTAAGCAACTGTTATTTGATAATAACTAGAGCACAAAAAATTTTGGCACAACCATTCAGTCAACAGAAATTAGAAAGGTCTTTCACCAAGCTTAGGGTTATAACATGGAAGATAACAAAAGATCCTGTAGAGGTACTAGAAATATTTTGGAAATTCTATGAAAGTCTTTATAAAGCAGAGAAATATGGAAATCAAGAAAAGGGACAAATAGAAATGTTTATGTAAGAATTAAATATACAAAGGTTAGACGTAGATGAAACTCAGTTACTAGCAGGATATGAGGAGATGAGATAAAATTGCTGATGTGTAATGAATCACAAGAAAGTCCTCAGGAACCAATGGTATTCATGTAGAAGTTTGGAAGCTAGGAGGGAAAACTGATAAATATCTGGAAGGTTTTGTTTAACAGTATTTTAAGAGGAGGAAAAGTACCAACATCCTCAAAGAAAGTGGTGGCAGCTGTAATACCTAAAGAGGGTAAAAAGCCATCAGACCCATCTTCATACAGTCCCATTTCAGTCCTAAACCATGATTATAAAGTGTTTATGTCTATAAAAGAATGGCAAAAGTGATGCCAAAATTGATAGATAGGGATCTTTGTGGTTTTGTGGCTGGGCGGTAAACATTTGACAAAATTAACTGAACATTGATGATCCAAAGGGAAGCAGATTGTCAGACAATGCCACTGTTGTCGGTGTGTCTTGATGCAGAAAAAGCATTTGGCAGAGTAAGGAAGGACTTTATGAGCAGGCAATGAAAACATTTGCATTCTCTGATAAAATTATAAGGTTGATTAGAATGATATATGAGGGATTGGTGGTGAAAATTCAAGTGGGTGGACTCTTCTGTGATAATTTCTTCTTGGCAGGGGTGGCCTCCTTCCTCCCTTTGTTATTTGCAGTATATTTAGAACCATTGGCAAAGAAAATAAAGGACTGAGAAATTCAAGGATAATTGCTGTGGTAGTCAAGAAACGCTATTTGCAGATGATATTATTTTATACCTGATAAAACCAGAAAAGGACATTGCAGTAATGTGGGGCATTACAAAATTAATGAAACTAAAACAAAGGCAGTAGCTGTAAATTTTGTACACACATGAATTGGTTCAGCAATATCCATATTTATGGGGACATGATCAAATGAAGTACTTAGGAGTATGTATTAAAAATTATTCTGGTGTGGCAGCTAAGGATATGTGGAAAGAGACTAAACAAAAGATTATACAAAAACTGAAAAATTGGAAGCTTTGTTATATGGATATGGATAGTAAAATGCAAGCAGTTAAAATGTAATTAGTCCCTTTAATCCAGGTCAGGCATATTTTTATCAACCAGAGGAGAAGTTGTGGATAGCAATTAATAAAGAGCTGAAGGATTTTATCTGGCGGGGAGATGGAAGAGTCAGGTGGGATAAACTTATTCTTCCAATAGAACAAGGTATATTAGGATTACCCGATTTGAAGGGGTATTTTAGAGCTACACAGTTAAGGCTCTTTTTACATAGTACAAGCAGAAAACTATAAATCAGAGTGGAAAGGGATGATGATGAAACAGGGGGAAAGCTCAAGAAACAATGAGAGACTGGGATTTTGAATACAGATCTTTAAGGAGACTAACAATAATCATACAGAATATTATATTCATAAAATAGCAGAAAGTATCCTAAGAACTAAGCCAAAATGGAAATGGAGAAAGGAGATTCTGCCAATAAGGATAACTGCAATTAGGCATACAGACAATAGGCAAGAGGGAGCTGGAATTTATTGAAGAAAACTGGAAATTGAACCAAGGTATTGGGAGCAAATAACTAGAGAGGAAAAGGTAATAGAATGGGAAGATGTAATAATTTACTTGGACTGAAGGCTAGAGATTACCTTCCCTGTCAAGCACTGATATCAGAGTATAGGCAAAGAGAAATAAATAGGGGGGTCCTAAATAAAAGACCAGCACTGGTAGAGTTTTTAGTAGAATTTGGAGCAGAAGCTGCTGTTAAAAAAGGAGTAATTAGTAGAGCATATAAAATATTGCATGATAACTATAAGAACAAATCAGAGGAGGTTAAAAAGGAATAGAAAGAGAGAACGGATAAGCAATTCAGAAAGAAACAATGGGTGGATGTATGTATGTCTCCTAAATATGCAAGAAAATCTAGAAGATTCAGGATTTTTGCTTGGAAATGTTTACATAAGTATTTATACTTGAAGTAAACTCCAGAGAATTTTTCCTCAGGTAGACAGCAAATGCTGGCAATGTGATGGTGAATTAAGAGGTGTTTGGGAACATATTTTCTTGAAGTGTAATGAGTTTGCATACTTTGAAGATTCCCTGCAGACTACTCTAGCAGAGATACTGGGTGAGCAAATTAGTGTATCTAGGGAATTATTTTTCTGAGCTATGATACAGAATCAGTATTGCCTAGACATAGTAAGGCCTTGCTGAGTCTAGTTACAGTGGCTGTCAAAAAAAAGCAATTGGAAAATAGAAATCAGTGTCTTCACCAACTGTATTTGAGGTACTCAGTATTTTAAAATAGATAAAAGAATTGGAGGAGGGATCTTTAGAAAAGAATAGGAGCAAATTATATAGAAAAAAGGAATTGTGAGGACAATACATACAGGGGAGTAATGAGGTTTAGAAGAAGGCAGGATTTGAATGAGCTATGTAATGTCTGACTGACAATGACTGGGTAGATTTTAAGTGATGTATAAGGTTTGCAACTAAAATTATGTCGGTATGGTTTGTGATGTATAATGCTTGCAAGTAAGATTATGTCAATATGATTTGCTTTCATTTATATAAATATAGGATTGTGTATGTCATAAGTGATAATTTAATAAAGTAGTTTCTTGCTTAACAAAAAAAGATGAACTGCTTGCTTCTGCAGACAGCTTGTCTCCATGGAAATGTACTCCACAATGAATCTTTGTAAATTTCATCAGAAAAGACTGCACAGTTGCCTTCAGCTGCAGACATCTCAACTTCAGTGAATATTCGCCAGTGGAAAACAAACAAGCTAATATCTTTCTAGTTGTAAGAAACTAACATTTTTATGGCTTTCATCATTTTATCTTATTTTTAAAAACTACATGCTTTCAAAAATACCTGTTTGCAGCTTAAGCCTGCGGTAGTAATCTAGACATTCACTCTTGTAAAATAAAAAGAGAAAATATCCTAATTCTACATGTAATCAGTGTATTTTTATATCTCACCCCCACCCCAGCAGCCCAAGATCATGGCATATGAGCATTAAACTTGTTTTTGTCTTTTTTTTCTTTTCTTATACTGCAAAACCTATGTTTATTACAACTAAAAAGTACTTGTTTACTTTAATATCTTTAACACATACAGCAGTCACTACGCACAGTTGTTTCACTGTATATAACATGCAGTTTATATCATGAAATGTTTTATTTAAATACTATTAGGAATAAAATTTTCCCCCTTTTATTGTCCTTTTAAACATTAATGGTATAAAGTGGAGTATATGCTTTTCAGTCCACTCACAAGTTTAACAAAGTCAACAAAAGTCCAGTGTTTTGATAAAATGCTTTCTAGACTTCCATTTATTCACTAATTTCAGAAATGCTGATCTTTCTGTTCATCGCAGGTCACCTAACACCAGACTCAGTGGGTTTTTTTTCTGTCTCTCAAGCATTTTCTTTTGGCACATTGGAAAAGGTTTCACTGACAAGTCTCTTTATTAACCTTACTGTCAGAAGAATGAGAAGCAGAGTCCCCTTCCTTGCTGACTCACTTTTTATTGGATAAACATTTTTCCACCTCAGCCTGTTCTGCATCAAAAATGACTTTGATCCTCCAGGAAAAACAGTTTGAAGACAATTAGCACAGCAGCTTTGGTCTCATACCTACAACTCTTCATTCCCTGATTGCTGGGGTAAATTTGCTTCTCTTGTGCCTGGTGTAAAGTGGCTAATCATTTTCTACAAGCACTTTGATGTTTCCAGTTTTTAATACTTTGCCCTTCTGACACAGTTTTGTCAGGATTAACTCTTGCTGCTTGTATGATTGCATTTTTATTATTATAGGCCTTGGCTGCTTTCTCATGGCCAGATTTGGAATATACACTCAGTGTGCCCTTACAGTTAACAAATTCTGCTGTGACACACCAGTCCAGTTACTTATTTATGCTTTCATAAAATTAATACAGCCTGTTCCTTCCAGTTTATCTGGTACAGCAGGAAATCTCAGGTTTTCTTTGACAGCTCTGTCTTCTAACTCTACTATTTTTAATCAGCTTTTTGAGAAACCTCATATTCAACCAGCTTTCTCTTCATGTCATTCTCTGATTTTTACAGTTGTATCAGTTTATCTGAATGGCTAGTTAAAGCTTTTTCTATTTTTCCATTCCTTTGTTGTTTGAATTGATATATTCCATCAGTGTTTCATTGGTTTTAAGTACATCTGAGTACATTTGATTTATTTTTTTTCCTTTAAATTACTGGAAGCATCTCATGAATCATAGCTGAAGCATGAACTGCTTTTTGTTGAACAGCTGCAGAATCCTTCCCAGACAGCATTTTCTCTTCACCTTTTCTGCTGAATTTCTTTTAGTTTTTTTTTTATTTATTCTCTGCTGGTATCCAAGCAGTGTATTTACCAACCAGTAACTGAATTTTACCAAAAACATTTTCAGTGACACTCTTTTTTTTTCTCATATTTTGTTTTCACACTGGGAGAGCTGAAGTTATGCTGTTGATCAGTGTGTAACCAACTTGGAAGTCTCTTGCAATTATACCTTTTAGTGTAGACTCCAAGAGGTCTTGGTGGTACAAAAGTTGGAAATAGAATCATTTATACTGAACACAAGTATGTTGTGTTGCTGTAATCAGTTAGTACAATTCCCACGAAACTGTTACATATTGGTAGATGATTGTTATGATTCACTTTCAAGATTATTTTAATAGTTGCATATTTACTATATTGTTTTTTTATTATTCCTTCAAGATGAAGTTTTTGATTATTGCTTATATACACTTCTTTTCTGTTTTTTTTTCAGTTGCTTCTTAGTGGTTGTGAGACTTCCTGTTAACCATGGTTATTCACTTACATCTTATTGCATGGTGTGTGTATTATTGTTGACAGTATAATTGTGTTAATAAAGATTTGGAAAAACATTAACTTATAAATGTTGAGCACTATCTAAAAATTGTCTGTTGGCCTTCTTGTAGTTTAGAAAAATAATTTTGTGCATTAACCTTTTGAAGGTGTTTAATCAGAGACGTCCCATTTTCAAAGGATATCAATGTTATCTAGACTATACTTTTGGGCTATCCTACCTTTACTCTTTATCATGAGATAATTGTTTTCATTATTCAAATTATGCTTGAAATCAAATTATCAAATGCAACAGCATATATTTCAGAATTGCTGCATACTCAGTTCAGGTTAGTTTGTAATGCATACCTCAGTCTTATTAAAGTGGCCTACTTCCATACAAGATCTGCTTGTTTGATTCAGATATCAGACATATTACGGGACTGTAAATAAGTAATTCCATTAAGATTCATGTTGCTCTTGAACGCAATTACTCGAAATACAGGCTTTTAGCAATCTCAAAAAAAGCTTTTTTTGCAGGGGGCAAGACCCTGCATTCCCCATCTGGGGGATGTTCCTCCATACCCAACTTATATATACCAACTCCAAGATCACACAACAGCAGGGAAAAGTGCAGCCTCAAAAATGGTCAAAAGTGTTTTTTCAGCTATTTTTCTTAAACCAAACAGCATTCGATGTAAATGCATTTGGTAGATCAACAGGGTCCCATGCATTAAGAGGTGTTCTTAATGAGAATATGTTGAATTGTATGTGGATTTGGTCTAAGAAGGATGACATTCTTTCTGTGAAGCATAGAATTGTAATATAGCCCTGACCCACTAAACATTACATAACTAAGTGCTAGACAGATCTTCAGATTATAACATTAAATGAATGCGTAACTGTAATGCATAGATATATTAATGCATTTAAGTCAAGGAATGAAAGTCTATATAGTTAAAGAAAATCTAGATTGATTGCTTAAAACTGCATGCCTCAAAGCACAATTCCCCCAGCAGAATGTGTTTAGTCCTGACAGCCTGAGTACACAAACAGACAGACATTCCTCTCAAGCTACCCCACCCTAGAAGAGTTGGCCATTGGTTCCTTCATCCCGTTCCTCCCTTATGCTAACCTTACCAGCTGCCTGAATCATTAACTGAAGTAAGCTTGCTGGTGGCACAGATAATCACTTTGCCTTTGTACTATTGGACTGCTTTCATTAGTATATTTGTGGTAAAAAAAAAAAGATTGAAAATGAAGGTGACCATCAGCCATTGCAAAGTAGCCTCAAGAAGTCTTTATACAAGACTGCAGCAAGGGTATGAAGAATGTTCTAATGTGTTTAAAAATATGACTTAAAATGAGTTTTAAGCCAGGAGGTCAGGTGAATATTGTAGATATACTGAGGCTTACATTATTATAGGAGCATAAAGCATATCTGTTGGAAAATGAACAATATTTTTTGTGATTACCCATGACAGGAAATATACTTAAAAAGACCACGCTATCCTGAGAATGTTAGAGAAGTTTCTGTAAAAGGTTGGCATGGGTGAAAGAAAAAAAAAAGAAATCAGCCTTACTTTTTGAGAGGATATGTGTGTGTAGCAAGCTATTTACATAAACTTGAAGAAACACGATCACTGCCTCAAAACACCAGCAACCACACCAAGCCTTGGAAGTAAATCCTTTTAATTCACCGACTAAGCATTTTCACCAAATGAATGGCTTCATCAGAGTCAGTGTAACACATAAAACATACACATTTTATACTATTTAGTCATAATGACTTCACCTCATCATTCAATTAATTACTTTCAATTAAACAATTATAACCAATAAACATTTTTACAATTTTCACAATTTTTACAAAATCCAAACATTCTTGTCAAAACCCAATATGTGCATAGGATGGTTTGGCACATAACTTAAAATATATATATATATATATATATATATATGTATATATATATATATATATATATATAGTTTTAAACAATTTAACTTAAAAAGTGTATATATTTATATACAAATAAGCCTTAATATACTTGACCACTTTTTAAAAACTTTTTATATAATGCTAGCTTTGAATTTCAAAACTGGTTTTAAAGAAATATAGTCATTAATACCAGGGTATCTAGTGGCATTTAATCTCAACTGCCACATAGTTTTAAAATAGCTACCTGTTGTTAATATTCTATAATGAAGAATAAAACCTTGTTCTCAATTGCTCTCACATGCTCAACAATCCTTTTCACGTAATTACAGTGGTCATACCTACCTAAATGCTTCGCCGGTTTGAACATAAATATATACATACACTAAATTCTCTTACATTTAATTACATTTCCCGAGCCCCCAATAAAGCCCCACCCTCACACACACAGGATCCCATTTGGACATCTTGGATGCTGTTCCTAACCCTCGCACTCCAGGATGTTTTTCTTTGTCACACCTTTACCTTAAACAATGGGATGTATTGTGTCACTTAGACAGTACTCCCACATCCCCTCGTAAACACTTAACTATATCCTCAAATTTCAAGACAAAACATGCTCCAAGTGAAGTTGTTCCTTTGGGCACTTCCTGGTTCTTTTAACTTTAATAACAATTTAAGCTGAACCCTATATATATAGAACTAGACAAACCTACATCACTCTTAACAATGCTATATCCAAAAAGTTAATACTTATCCTTTTCCCTGAAAAAGGTATTTGAAAAAAATTAGTGGTATATAATTTAAATATATACTCCTTTTTTTGCTTTTCATTCATCACCCTTCCATAAAATATTAAAGTCCAGAAACCTATTGTATATAATATCCATATCCCTATCTAGTTGGGAAAAACAAAAACTCTTTCCCATGTGTTAGAAAGAGTTAACCAATTAGAAAAGATACCCTAGCACCACTAGCTACATCCTTGACGTCACCGTTGTTGAAAACCTTCAATTTCAAACAAAATTGTTTAATTAAACCATTTCAATTAAACCATCTCTTGTCCACCTTGTTACCACCACTAAACTCTCTTAAAAACTCATCACCTCACTCAAACATGTCAATTTGTCCATAACCCCTGGTAGAAAATGGTTGGAAAAACATCTATACTGTAAAACTGTATGAACTACAATCTTCTTTAACATCTCTCAATCTTTCATCAATCATCTCATAATACATGTAATGCCCATGAATACACCCTAACACCTACACCTCATCCAACACCCTCTTAGTACTAGGGTTCAGTTTAGGGTCACCCGGGTAGCTAATGCTAACACCCAGTTAACCACACCCACAAAAGGACCCTTAAGGGACCCTTATATTATCCAAGTTAGTAGAGTTTTATATGGAAGGTAGTCATACTCAACTTCTAATCATGCCCCACCCTTGTCTGGTTTCATGCACCTGATGTTGTTAGAGTTCTTCAGTTCTTTTAACAACACAACCTTTCATGTTTTGTTAAATTGTCAATCAAATGTGTCTGGCACTACATATCTTCCTACTCAAAATCCAACAATTTTTCAAAACCACCAAGGAATTAACTTTTATTAGTTTTTTTAAACTGGGATAAAGTTGTTGATTTGATCAATTTTTTGGAAGAAATGCAATTTGGAATGTTTTTCGTATTTTCGTGGCAATCACAGTATCTAAAACGAATAAGAAGCGCATGGTCCACTAAGACTCACACTTTAGTACTTTATTCCCACCATTTAGTGAAGTGGTGGCTCTTGACAGTTTTGTGTAGTTCCACCAGATTAACTTAATTTGTGAGTTAATGGAGATGGTTCTCTTGAACAATTTTATTAAGTTTGGTGGTGAGACTTCAACAACAACTGGTAGCTATGGGTGCTAGTGCCGCCTATCTCTTGTAACATGGTTCTCTTCTCTCAACAGGAAAAAAAGAACTTGTTTCCTTCCCTTATTTTATATAGAGGAGCATCTCTACCACTTACTTATTTATGGACTAATTTTTATTATTTTAGAGAAAAGAGATTATTTTCTAAAAGGAAATTATTGATGATTTTAAAATAACCTCACTAATTTTTTCAAATTTTTTTAACTTTTGGAAAAGGATAGTAATAACTCTTTTGAGTATAAATTGTTAAGAGTGATGTAGGTTTGTCTAGTCTCTATATATAGAAAGGATAGCCATTCTTAATTGTGAGGAAAGGGTTAAAAAAAAGTTCATACCCATCATCAGAAAGGTGGTGCAAGTGAAGGACTTAATTATTTAGGAAAGCAGGAGTGAGGATGAATGCTTTACAGGAAGGAAATGTTGCAGTTGATTGGTATGCTGGATGATACCCATTAAATATATAATATTAAGTTCAAATTGTATTCACCTATTTTAAACAGAGAGGTTCATTGTATTTACCTATTTTGTGTGGGTTGAATGATTTGGAGAAGAACCAGGAAGTGCCCAAAGGAACAACTTCAATTGGAGCATGTTTTGTCTTTGGATTGGTGATGGAGAAGGAAAGGATATAGTTAAAGTGAGGGATAGGGAGATGGGTCTACAGTTCATGACAAAGGGGATAAAGATAATACATCCCAATAAACACCAGAAAAACAGTGAAGAAAATGTGAAAAACATCCTGGATCCTGGAGTTGTAGTACCTGGCATCATCCAAGATGTGATGGTGTGTGTGGTTATTGTAGGTACTGGTTATTAGCAGAAGGATGTAATTGTAACACTAGGAAGGGGTGTGTGTTTATCTTGCCCTGGGCTGCTTTTGTAATTCTGAAATAAGAATTTAGTGTGGCCCATATAATGTTATGTAGAGAGCAATTAAATACATAG
This sequence comes from Protopterus annectens, assembly GCF_019279795.1. Classification (NCBI taxonomy): domain Eukaryota; kingdom Metazoa; phylum Chordata; order Ceratodontiformes; family Protopteridae; genus Protopterus; species Protopterus annectens. Next base: position 628,313,275 of record NC_056733.1, read on the forward strand.
CACCACTTTATGTAAATTATGTGAAAGGATTGATACACTGACTCTGATGAAGCCATTCATTTTTGTGAAAGCGCTCAGTCGTCGGTGAAAAAGGATTTAAAGGCTTTGTTGTGGTTGCTGGTGTTTTGTGCAGTGATCAGTGATCGTGTTTTTCTTTTTTTACCCTGGTTTTTTTTTTTTTTTTGGAAGTTGTATTTACATAAACTGATAATTCCAAATTAGTTGATAAAGGATAGAATCCAAGTCACATATGAGAGATTTCAAGTATAAAGAAAGCATGTGATACATACCTCTTAACTGTCCAGATTTTCATGAAATGTCCAGATTTTTGCCTTATATTTTTGTTCTATCCCTCAAAAAATGTGTTGTTTTCTGGCAAATTGTTGAGGAAAGTCACTAAATAATGACAGGCATTTCAGTTTCAGACTTCATATCCTTCAAAAAATGCATGTTAATGCAAAATCTGTCATTCTAGCAGTGTTCTAAATTTGTAAGAGCAATGTTTAAAATGTCCCTATTTTTATGCCTTTGTCTCATTATTTTCTGCTTTATCAAGATTTCTTGTGCTAAAAAGTTGAAATGTATGATGTGATGCATTATTTTGGTTAGGCGTGGCAGTGTAGATAGTATTTTAGCAGAACTGTGTCATGTATAATTTATATCACTATAGTAGTCCAAGAGAGCCATTGATGATGTATTGATTTCTGGGAAGGACATAGTCCAAAGCTGGTGTAGAGTTTTTTCCAGTACCAAGAAGATATCTACCTGATATGTGTTAATTACTACTTGGAGTTTTCTGGAGTTGTGAAGATGGTTAATGTTACAAGTCTCTCTGCTATAATTGCATTGAAAACTGAATTAACAAGCCACTGTGTTCCTGATTTTGTTGTATCTTCAGAGAAATGGGAGTTCCAACATTATTACTTTGAGACATAATTATGCGGTGTTGAATGGTGAAGTTAAAATAACTGTCTAAGAAGTAAAGCATTTGATAATTGATGATAGCAGCAATAACAATTGTCACATGGCTCTAATGGAATGTGGTAATTCTCCACTCCAGGATGTTGGGCTGTTATTTGCATAACTTTGCGGAATAAACAATCATCTGGGACTGGCTATCTGGTTTGTACCTGTTATTTGCATACCTGTTAGTGTTTGTAGACTGAATGGCAAATTCCTAAGTACAGTAGCATATTTAGGTTGGGGCGAGAAGGGCAACCGCTCCGGGCGCAAAATGTTGGCAAGATCAGCAAATCACAGTCTCTCATTAATGCAAGCCAGTATTGCATTTGTGGTCAAACCTGAATGCTGTAGTACTCCTTGTGTGGTCTAAACTGCAGAAACTGTGTAATACATTGTAGCAAACAGTTTGCTGTATTTTTTTTTTTTGGTAACTAAAACCTGAGCACTGTCGTGTTCAGTGCAGGGAGGATATAAACTGTAGCAACTGTTTACTTCTTCTTTCGGCTTTTTCCCAGTTAGGGGTCGCCACAGCAGATCACCTGTCTGCTCATGATTGGCAGTGAAGTTTCTTACGGTGTTGAGTTGCCAGCCCAACGCCCAACTTTCCATAGAAGGCACACACACATGCACTCACACCTAGGGCCAATTTAGAGTGTCCAATCCACCTATAGCATGTCTTTGGGATGTGGGAGGAAACCGGAGCACCAGAGGAAACCCACACACAACCACAGGGAAGATATACACACTCCACATAGAAGGCACCCCAGCCGAGGATCGAACCGGAGAACCTCTTGCTGTGAGGTGGCAATGCTAACTGCTGCACCACCACAGCTGCCCAACTGTTTACTACAGTTTAAAAAGAAGGATTTTCTTTTTAATTAAAACATGAGCATTGTAGGGCCCTGTGCAGAGAGAGTATAAACTGTAGCAAATGATTGCTTCATTTGTAGAAAGCAGTTTCCTACAGTTTAAAAAGAAGATTTTTTTTTTAAACTAAGACGAGTGCACTCAGTGCAGGCAGGGTATAAACTGTAGCAACAGTTTGCTACAGTTTCAACTTATTTTATTAAAAAAAAAAAAAAGCATTTTAAAGAGGGTTGGGAGCAGGACACAGAAATGGAACTTGAATGGCTGGGGCAGGAAGGAGGGGGACGTGTTATGCATCTAGCCACCTGGGTGGTGTGTCAGTAGAAGGAACATCTGTTTTTCTTTTTTTATTTATTGCACTGTAATGGAAAAGCTTGGGGGGGGCATAGATCTAACTTTAATAAGCCGATACAGTCACCTGCTTTCATTTTTGGTCTTCATTTGAAGAGCTGAGGGAATAGGGTGCTGAATCATTGTACTGACCCAGGGTTCTGGTTGAACAAGCCACGCTTCAGCCTATGCATGTTTCATTACTGACTCTTGAGGATTAGTCAAGTGCAAAATGTACTAAAGCAGAATCAGTGAAGACAAGAAGTTCTGTTCATGCAGACAGACCAGGATTCCTTTACAATGTACAAACCAGCGCTGTTTCTTATTTAAAGGAGTGAGTTAAGATAAAACTTCAAAAGGTGTGATAAAAAAGTGCCTGAAGCAGTTATTTTATAGAAACATAAACAACCAAGATCATTTGTGTTGAAAACTTCAAATGGCAGCGTGGAAAGAAAGAATAGGAGATATGCTCCAAATAATGAGTATCAGATTGACTGTCAGACAGAGACATTATCTGTGATGCTTTATTAAACATGGATGGGGGTGGGTTATCCAGGGAACCTTCCAAAAGAAAAGTGTTGCACACAAACTATCACCAGATTATGGCTGGAAGTGCATGTCTGCACTAGAATCATCCACAGGCAGACTGGTGCAGGCTGCTAGAGATTCATAATTACATGCTGTGCTCCAGTGCAGTGATCCCAGCAGTGCAACAGAAAATATATGCAGACAAATGTATAATGAGATGTGAACGAAATGAAGAAAGTAAATTAATAATAATGAGACGTATGCAAAGTGAATGTAGTTGTAATTCATTGTTGCATTCAAAGGAAATTTGTGAACCAGTGTACATCTGACTATAAAAGAGCTAAGCATACTGAAAATTTCAGAGCTGTGAGATAGAGAATATCTGGAGTAGTAGCCTCGGTTGTGCAGCCGTACTACTTAGTACTACCTGTTTCCATCATAATGCACAAGATGCCATCAGGCACCAACAGAAACATAAGAGCCAGCAAGTAACATACCTTAGTTTCACCAATCAAGAGATTGATGATCAATTTTTAGTTAATCAGAGCATTGTGCAGCCCTTGGCTGATATGTGCTGCATACAAACAGAATTGATAGTAATGGTTGGCTTTCCCCTACCTGTGTATACCAAGGTATGTATCACTGTTTATTTTAGAGATGAACTAAATACACTTAAGGTATTTATTTATTGCTTTTGTTTACTGGGAAAGTCCAACTAGGCACAAGTCCCATTTTCACTAGAGGCATGGAGAGAAACGTTCCATTTTACTGAATGAATAGAAGGCAGTTATACAAGATTTACATAGCTCATTACACCCTAGTGACAACTCCAGGTTTTTCTGCAGTTACACCCTACTGACGCCTCTGTGCGTCAAATATTGTTAGTTTATTTGCATTAATAATTCCAAAACCATGCTACATACAGCATATTGAAGTATTTATTCTTAATGCTTACACAGTGGCAAACACAACTACATTGATGTTTGACCGCCATCTAGTGTAGGTGAAGAGATATGAATTGTTGTTCATATAATATTTATTTATATGGTCATAAATGTCATGTTTCTCTAAATATCTGAAAACAAGAAGCACCAGCAGAACTGCTTATCCCTCGTATGAATACTGTCAGCTGGATGAACAGAATGCTGCTGACAGTCTGTTGTGTGTAACCTGAGTGTTTGCTGAGGTACTGTAAGTTGTTTACAAACTATTACACGTTTAATATTTACTGTGTTTACTATGACTTATAAAATCCAGTTTAAGATCTATACATTAAAGAATACTACCACTATAAAAACAGTTTATGCTGAAGAGTTTGACATTTACATTTCTTTAGTAATCTTATTGTTCCCGAGATATGAATATTTGTGTGAAATGTGAGGTCATAATTTGATTTTATCAAAAAGCTTAGGCTCCGCCCATTGGAAGTTACACTGAAAACTTCCAAAGCTCCATTGGAGGGAATGAGTTAATAAATGTACTTACATACATAGTTAGGTAATGATACGACAGTTAATCAAAAAATAATAAATATTCATACATAGAATAATAAATTAACATACACAGAATTGCAATATAACAGTTAATGAAAATGAATGAAGAACACAGCTAATATCATACTTATAAGAGTCTAGTTACTTTCAATTAGAATTCACTTGAAAATAGATATTGAGTAGGATACAGTGAAGTAATTATAGGATGAAGATGGTTTCAAATTATGAAGGAGTATTGAGGAGGTCCAGGTAAAAGAGAGATAGAGATTGTGAAGCAGCTGTATTATAGCCAGTTTACATAAAAGAGTGGTGACAGTTATTTCACAAGTCTCTGCCTGTTGGATAGCCAGCATGTTACTTGACACTGTGCTATTTTATGTGGAGAATTATATAAGGATCTGATTTCTTTTTCTTCTCTTCCTCAACTGACGGGTCTCAGATCCAACATCGGATCCATGCTCAGCCTCTCTGATAGACATTAGGCTCCATAGTTCAAGCTCCTAACCTTACCCATAATCCCTCACTTATCTTCAGTTATCTCATTTCTTGTTTGCCGCCTCAGTGATAAGGCATGGTAACAGCTTGAGCAGGTTGTGGTATTTTTCAATAATTTTGCTATTCATTTGGACAATTTCTTCCTTTGTTTCTCCCCAATAGTAAAAAATAATAAAATAATAATTATATATATGGGATCTCGCTTTCTTCAATCACTTTGTTCTCTAGATAGAGTAGTCTTGGGCCATAAACCATTGTGTGTTTTTCGTGCTACCTGGTGATGTTACTTTTTTATTCCCATAGTTGGTAACAGACAATTCTAGTTTTGCCCTTGGGTATTCTTATTTCCATTGCTGCTGTTTTTTTGTTTCTCCTTCTACAGGTATTTGTTTATAACCACTGTGTCTGAGAAGCCTACCAGTTTTAAGAAATGCACCGCATGCAGAAACAAAATTCCATATTTGGACAGTCATTCAGAATGTGTATATTGCCTGGAACCAGGACATCTAAAAGTTCAATGCAGTATTTGTGCTATTTTTAATCAGAGAGCACTGGTTGAGAGGAAAAACAAATACATTTTGAAAGGTCTTCCTTCATCTGCATCATCTGTCTCTGGAGACCCACCCTCTTCCAAAAAATCCTCAGGAGAGGCAGCAGACAAAAGTAAGGAATTGAGGAAGTAGTCCTCTGATTGCTGTCCTCCTTCTGCTTATCCAGGCTCAGCTCCACCTGAAGAAAATCTCAAAAAGGTTAGAACCATCAATTTCTTGACTCTGATTCCAGCCAAACCCAAACCTTTGGATATGTCCTCTCAACTGGATCCAACTCAGTCCAAATTCAAGTCATCTCAGGCTCCTGCTAGATTTTCCCCAGAACCAGTAACTTTGAGGCTACACTCTTCCTTCTTTCAGGACACACCTTGAAAAGTATGCCATCCACTTTCAACATTGTCTTCCTTCAGTTCATCTAGGAGCTTAACAGAAGTGGATATGGATAGGATGATGAGAAAATTTCTCAGAACTCAGATTCATTTGGGTGTTATTCTGGCTCCAGCTCCCATTAGACCTATAAGCCTACCTAATGTACAACCTCAGCCTTTGATTCCTACTCTGATCCATCTGGTGGTTTTGGAGATTTTGGACCGAGATTTCTGGGTTTTTCCTAAGCCAGATCCAAAGACTTGGCTGTCTTCAACTCTGACACCTTTTCTGACCCATATGGGTCTGACTTTGTCAGATCCAGAAGGGTCCTGGGGCCATAGCATTGGCAATGAATTTGGGGGTCAGGATTGACTTCAATGTTGTCAGTGCCATCCCTTCCTCCAGGGGCCACAGTACTAGACATCTTGGTTCTAACCCCTACTTCGAAGCATCAGAGGGAGCTTCTAGAATGGTGCGTTCAGGAATAATCATCAGAAGGCACACCTGGATGCACCTTTGTGATTTTGTTGAGCCCTTCTAATCTTTGTTCATCAATGCCCCCCTTCGATGGAGTCACCTTATTTGGCCCTGTGGTGAAGGAGAATTTCTCTGGGAGCAAATAAGATGGGAAGAATTCATCTGCTGTGGGAATCCATTTTACACCCCCTGCAAGTACCTTCTTTTGAAACCAGAGCAATGGCAGAAAGATGTTCAAAAAGATCTAAGGTTCTTCCCAAGATTCCTATGGAGAAAGATCCCCTTGTGGTAGAGGGGAGAATTATATGGAAGACACCACCCTCATGGCAGAGGCAGCCCACAACACCAGGGCTTCAGAGCTCCTTTCTCAGAGATGCTCTTCCAGTGTCCAAGAATAGTTACTCAACTGCTACACACTGGAGGCAGTCAGGGGATGCTTGTCCCTGCACCAACAAGCTGGATAGCCATTACCAAAGATTCTTGGGTGCAGATTATAATATCCAGAGGTTATTACATACCATTCTCCCTTATCCCTCCAAAACACAACCAAAGAATTACCGACATTGCACCCAATCAGAGGAAGGTGGCAGCTATAAAAGTACAAATGTTGCTGGAGAAAAGGAGTCCTCCAGCAGTCCCACCAGACCAGCGAAGATCTGGAACCTAACTGAGATTCTTATTAGTACCAAAGAAGACCAGAGACCAAAGATCAATTCTGGATTTCAGCAATCTTAACCAATTGGTGAAACACTTGAAGTTCTGGGTGATCCCTGTTCAATCCATCCTGCCACTCTTATGGAAATATGATTGGATGTGCTCCTTAGACCTCCATGCATACTATCATATCAAAATACACAGGCACTCCAGGTGATCTCTTTGCTTCTGGCTGGGAGCTAGTCAGTGCCAAATCATAGCATTGCCCTTTGGTCTCACCACAGCCCCCAGGGTGTTTGCCAAGTGCATGGCAGTGGTAGCAGCTCACCTGAGACTGCATGGATTCTGAGTACTTCCTTATCTAGATGATTGGCTCCTACCTGCTTTCACCAAGCCTCTACTGATTCAAGCCAGGGACTACTTGCTCCACCTCTGTCAATGGCTAGGCATTACTGTAAAGTATGTATAACTGAATAAACCAAATACCAAAACAAAAAATAAGCCGAAAACTGTGTGAAACATATGGAGACACTAAGATAGTGGAAAAAAGAAACATTTTAATGAAACATTTTTGCGCTTTCATCTCTAAGTGAGACTTCATCAGAAATAAAAACTGAACTACTAATTTAATTACACTTAAATACTGAAAATGTCATGACATCACAATCAATTAGTTTAAAGAAATACAACCATAAAAATTTCATATGATATTATCAACTTGAATAACAATTTTATATTGTACCTAGTATAATGGTTTTTCCATTACTATAAAGTATACCAAGTCACAGCTCTGCCCTAGACTAACTCTGAAGTTTATTGGTGCCTGTCTAGTTATCCGAACACAAGTAGCAAGTCTGCCGCAGACAAGAATGAACACTTTACGAAAGCAGGCATTACAGATTTGTTCTCTTCATTTACCTCCAGACAGATTAATCTTATAAGTACTTGTTTTGAGTGGCAGCTTCAAAAGTGTTGGTAACCTTGGCTCACTCTCACATGAGGGTTCTAAAATGGACTGTAGTGATACAGTGGTCAATAAGGCACCATCCAATGACTCACCCATTCACATCCTAAATATTTGCAAGCATCACATAATATGGTGGATTCATGTAGAATAAGTCTTTTGGGGCCACCCTTTCACTCATCCTGTGCCAAAAGTCACAGTAACTACTGATGCCTCCCAACTAGTGTGGGGGGGGCACTACTTGGGAAGGAGAGACCAACGTACGTGGTCCCAGACAGGGGCCAGTCTTCACATCAGTCTCCTAGAAATGACAACAGTCCTATTAGTGTTGCAGGCTTTTAATGATGTTCTCCCTCTAGGGATGATTGCTGTTCCAGCAGACAACATGTCAGCGGTCTGGTGCATCAACAAACAGGGAGGAACCTGATTCTATCCATTATGTTGGGAGGCAATGAGAGTTTGGCAGTGGGTGATCTCTTCTGGCCACTTTCTCTTAGCTGTGCATATTCTGGGGAAAATGAGTGTGCTAGCAGACAAACTGAACAGGTCTATCTTACTCCCTAATGAGTGATCTGTCAATCAGTTAGTGGCAGAAATGATACTTAACCAACGGGGCCAACCATGGTGTGACTTCTTTGCTTCTCCCCTGAATACTGAGTTTAGTAGGTACTTTACCCTGATCCCCCTAGAGTGGTAGTCACAGAGAGACTCTCTAGTTCATGTTTGGCCCTCCGGTCTTTTGTATGCCTTCCCTCTCAGTCCTCTCATCCCCAAGTTTATTCAGAAAGCTTTATAGCAAAACAGCAGGGTTACCCTCATTGCTCCATTCTGGCCTTGCCAAGTGTAGTTTCCCTTGATATGGTCTCACTAGTTCACCCTCCCTGGGTAATGGATTCTCCTGAGGACCTCTGTCTCACTCATCTGTATTGCCTTGCCTGGACATGCAATCTCAAAGCCTTTACAAGGAAGGTTTATAAAAGCAAGTGGAAAATATTTTCTACCTTGGCCTATTAGAGATATTTAGACCCCTTTTTATCACCAGTTCCAGCAATTCTTGATTTTCTGGCTTCCATTGTCAACAATGGAGATAGTTATTTGACAGTTAAGATGCAAACAGCTGCCACCTCAACTTTTCACCTAGACAAAATCAGTCTTCTCTAGCTTTTCTGAAGCTGTATAAAGCATTCCCTAAGGTACCTTTCTGCTTCAGCCTCTTATTAAGGACCACATCAGGGGCTGAATATTATTATTTGCCCTGGAAAACACTTGTCCTAGTCACTGTTACATCAGCTAGATGGGTATCTAAGCTTTAGTCACTTTATTCCCAGCCACCTTTCCTGATTTTTTCGTAAAAAGACAGAGTATCCCTTCAGATCAACTCTCCCTTCCTGCTTACAATGATGTCAGAAGCAAATTTCAACCAGTCAATTATCCTACCAGTCTTCTTTTCAACTTTTTCTAACAAGGGAGAATGCTTGCTTCATTTATTGGATATTCATAGACAGCTCAGACTACATTCACAGAACTAAAGACCAAAGAAAATCAGAACAGCTGTTTGTCTCCTTTTCCAAGGCTAAATTGTGCAAAGCAGTCTCAAAAGTGGCCATACCCAGATGGCTCACTGATTGCATTGTCTTCATTTAGAAGAGTAAAGGCTTAAAGCACACCCCACCAGATCGGTGGCCACGTCATTCACTTTTTGATCCAAAGTGTTCATTGATGATATCTTTGCAGCAGCAACATGGTCCAGTGCTCATTACCTTTATATATCATTATAAATTGGACATCTTATTTAGGAATAGGACAGCTTTTGGCTCTGCTGTACTCCAAAACTTGGAATATCCTTCCATGAGGACCACCCAAGATTACTCTAGCTGGGGACTGTGTCCCATCAGTTGAGGAACGGACAAAAGAGACAACATCCTATATTATAGTTTTGTACTCACCATAACTATTCCCGAACTTCGCACCTACCAGCCCCCTTTCCTTTTAACTGTCTCCTACCCATGTGTCCTGAGGGATATTCCTTATTAGTCTTGCTATGTGGGCTCCAGGGTTTTCTTTCTCTTTCTCCTTCTCCTCCTGTTTCACTCTTTAGTAGTAACTGTATTTTTTTGACTCAGAGTTTGTTAATGGCTGATAAAATTTTTTCATATTGTGATAAGCTCAATAGTGGCAAACTTGATCTGAGGTAACTGAGGAAAAGAGAAGGATTACATGTATGGGAAGGAGCTCGAGCAATGGCACCTAAAGTCTATCAAATTGGCCAAGAACAGATCCAGTGTCGGATCCGAGACCCATCAATTGAGGAAGGACAAAAAGCAGACAGCACAGATACAGAGTTATGGTGAGTACACAATTATAAGTTTCCTATCATACCACAGGAGAGACCTAACAATATACTTGCCTTCTACATTATTTCCAGCCATCCTCAAATACTGGGTGCCCTAGACTCCAGGCATAAAAAAGTAAAGGACACACCTGGTGATATTCACAAAGGTCTGTGAACAAACAAGACTACTATTCCATGAATTGCTAGGTAGTGTGCCATGTGCGTGGGATCATAACCAGCATGACCTCATTACAGCCAGGCATTTTGCATGGATCAGATATATGATATACACCAGCTACATCACCGTTTCCTACATGGTGACTTTCCACAGTGCTTTCTAGTTGGTAAGTACAGGCACTACAGCTAATATTAATTTGTATGGCTACACACACACACACACACACACACACACACACACACACACACACAAACAATAGACAACTGATAGATGTACACAAGCCCAATAAAAGAGCAGGTGAGTGTCTCTATTCATACGTCATAACAAAACTATGGAACAACGTGCCAAATACTATTACTAGTATAGACAACCACAAGAAGTTTAAACTTACACTAAAAAACTACCTCTACAATTCCTGGACCTGCCTTTGCTCAAGATGATATGTATCTTCCACATTCCTATGTCCTCTTCCCAGTCCCGCTTAACCACACCCCTCTAGCATCCCTATGAGCTTTCTCCTCGCTCACCCCTCTAATCCTTCAACTTATAGTATATAAACCACTAACGAGAAATCTCCCCTTTCTTTTGGAACTACTCAGCTTAACTCAACTCAAAATCTCCTGTAACACACCCCTCTTTACTATTACACTTTCTCTTTTACTTCTCTTCCCCACTAACCTTTATGTTCTTAATATTACATTCCTCAAAACTTTTGTAACCTTATTTAAAATGTAAAATTGCCATATACATTCATTGCTACCAAATGTTGCTATACAAATCTATACCATGAAATGCTGAATTTGATGATGTACATATTTGATGATATATTTACTGCGTTTGTAAAATTACTAGTATATTAACTTTGGCGATATATTGTAATACTATTGCCTACACTGTATGGAGTTTTTCTCCCCAGGCCTCCACTGAAACTCTAAAAGTGGGTTGCTGATCCAGTTGGACTTTCCCGGTCACCAAATGTCAATAAATATATGAACAAATAAATATGTGTGTGTGTGTATATATATGTATGTATATATATATATATATATATATATATATATATATATATATATATATATACGTACACATATACACACACACACACACACACACACAAAAGGGAAGGTGCATCATCACCAGTGAGCAGTAAGAGTGAGGTAGACAGAACAGCAACCACTGGTAGCCACACAGCTATACCCCAGACAGTTATGGGCACTTTATATGGCAGCACAGGTGAAGAGATGATATCTAGTCTAGACTTAGAGGCCTGAATGAGCACACAGTAAGAATGCATTGTCACACAGAGCAGATATGGTTCATGTAGTGTAATATCAGGCAGTGCTGGTCAGTGTCAACCTGATCCACGCTATGAATCTCTGTGTGTGGTGCTATTGTACAGAAATTTGCTGAATGTGGTTCTAACCTGGTGCAGTATCCACCAAGACACATGCCAGGGATTTCATCATCAAGCCAGTGTCCACTCCCCCAAGGATAATCCCATAGCCACCCCCCAATTGGGACATCACAAGCTCCTCTGTCTGTCTGCCTGTTGCTCTTGGGTGCCCCAACCTCCCGCCTCCCCCATGTTGTGGATAACCTCTCAGTTGCTATGGAATAATATGTCAGAAACATATTTGTGACACTGCTGCAAATGTGCTATTTCTGATCCATAATTGCTGATCAGCACCCCCTCTCCTTCACATATTTTTGTCCATGTGACCTAACTGCCTATAGGAGAACATCATTTTCAACACAGCTGAAACTACCCAGCCTATGCCATCCATCTTGTCTTCCAGGCATGCAAATACCTGTGAATACATAACACAGAGCTATGGACTGCAGTCTAATATAAATGTTAGGGCAACAGTTGCAGACAAATGGTTAACCTAATTATACCTCCTGTAATCACACTGAGAGCTATGAGGATATGATATACAGTAGATGTAAGGATAGGAATGGGAATACATGCACCAGGTGTACTTTGACATACTCTAATGTATATGAAGTCCCTGCTTCGCTTATCTAGTTTTTTAGTGCCAACTGGTATGGATAGGGTAAGACAGTCAGTCATGCTGCCAACACTGGGGACATTTGGAAGACACCAATGGCATATCCCTATATTGGCGCATTTGGGAGTATACCTGTTTATAGGCACAGGACTGCTGTACTCACTACCATAGACCAACATTCAGATTGGACAGATCATACCTCACCATAAAAGTGACAGATATGTACAGGGTTAGGTTGTCCTGATATTGTGGGCTGCCATGTTGCCACTACAGTCTACAAGCAGTAAATCATGCAGGTGCACATATTCAGAGATTGTTAGCCTTTTTCTAATGTTAACTCCAGTAGAAGAGAAAGAGAGAGACAAAAACAGCATACCACATACTTTCAGAGTATTGTGTGCTTTCTGAGGTTGCCTGCTTGTCAAGATAATGTTGCTTTACTTCCTAATACTGCTGCCTAGGTATCCAGTATAGCTTCCCAAATTTGAACAATATCCACATGCCTGTGAAACAAAGCAAAGTAAGTTTATACCTATTTGCATGACACAGGTAGATTAGTTCAAGTTGCATGAATGTCTGTGAATCGCTTTAGATCACAGATGCAAGACAGCAAAATAAAGTGCAGCTTTGCTCCCCTCCGACAGGTCATAGATTCAAGCTCATGCTGGATAACTGCATGAATATATACATCTTCCACTTTGCAGCTACATACTGTATTGCCTGCAGTTCATAAATCACATTGTAAGTGTGAGTCACAGGCTACCATTTTGTTTTTTGTTCCTCGTGAATGTGACACCATTTTCAGAGGAATTTTGAGAGATTGGAAACATCTGCAAATGCCTGCCAGAGATCATCTGCAAGGTGCATGGGGGAAAGCAAGATTATTCTGTGTCTCCTTCATGGTCATTCCAAGGAGTGTCTACTGACTGAACCTCTGTCATGGCACTTTCAAAAAAGTTAATGCAGCAGGTGTCAGCAGGACTGCAAAATAGTGCAAGCATCATTATGGTGATCTGTAGTGCCTTAGCCCTGATAATCCAATGCATGGGAAGCAGAATTTAGTCAAATGAAATGGTACAGTAAGTAGATAGCATTTTATTCTTTTCTTTGCTTTTTTATGCTTATAACTGTGCTACTGGCAGGTAGTTGTCAACATTAGGTTAGGAAATGGATGTATGCTACTGTCTGTCTTGTTTATGTCAGGTGGAGGTTGTAATGACACATGCAGTACGCTAAATACATTTCATGAAACCTGTCATGGGGTGCGGGTGATACTCTTAACAGCTCCTGGTGCCTAGACACTACTTTGTATGTGCTAATGTGTAACTGTGCCATTTTCTGTGTGAGTATGTTAATATTTGCACATGGACACACAATTACCTGCTGCCTGTCACACAGCGGAGTGGATTTTTGTATGGGACTATGACTTGTTTCTGTTGTAGCATATTATGTTATACTTTTCATAGTTCCCTGCTGTGCCCTTTCTCTTTCATTATGAGCAGGATGTGACAGTAACTGTGTTGCCTACCTCAGGAGGCAGGAGAGACCTGCAACCATTGTTAGTTTCAGTCACATGTGCTGACAGTACAGTGCTAGGAAAGGTTCGGTTATGAGAGACTTCATACTCTCTCTCCTCATTTTAGGTTATCATGATTAATTTGACCAGCAGATCTCTTCAACATGTCTGGCAGCTCCCAAGGCTGTGACTTAGAAGCATTGGGATGATGAGGCTGGATGTGTCTCACTAGTTGTGTGGAGTCTTAGTCACTTCACTGACAAGTAACCCCTCAGCATTGCCTGAGGGAGCCCAAACACAGCTGGAACACATGGTGGAGGGTGTGGTGGAGAACAGTGGGCAGGTATATGGCCCAGATGGAGAGCCTCCTGGAGTAGATTGCAGATTCACCCACCCAGATGGCCTTTACTTCAAGCCAGTTTTTGACAGCTGTCTACTATGTGGAAAGTAACATTGTGCAGCACATTGCAGCACTGTGCTGCCCTACCGAGGGATGGGCTAACACAGACAGCCTAGCTAATTCATGCACTGCCTTAGATTTGAGATGATTCAGAATGTGGGTTAATATTTTCTGTTCTTGTGAGATTATGTAATGAGACTTAAGACTGCTGTATCTGTATATACTGTGTCTTGAACTTCTGTACGAGTTTCACTGCAGGGATGTGTTTGCATGCATAATCGTAGTGCTGCTCATTTATGCACCTGAAGTACAGCAAACTGCATATAAGTACTTGCATGTCTTGCAACGTGGGTATTTAATGCTACCCTATGCTGCCACTTAGCTGCACATGGTTTGCATAGAGGTGCTGCAGTGCCTCTCTGTTTGTCTTGGCCTTTCTGTCATAAAAAAATGGGCTTTCAGGTTTACCTTCATTTCTAAGTGTCATTGCTGTAACTGTGACCATACCTTAGATCTTTGAGGTACAGAAGACCTTTAAAAGTGCTACTGTAATTGATGAGTTCTGTAAAAATGTGTCTGTTGTTGCTAAAATATTAAATGTGGTTGTGATGTTATTCATTTCAAACATCCAGTATGAAATAATTGTATTCATACACAACTGATTCTGATTTGATGTATGCTATAAATTTTACAGTAGGACCTACACACTGTTCAAAATATGAATGCTAATTGGACAGTAAAGAAAGCATTCCTGTTCCAAATTTAGCAATGCTTACAGAAAACAGATTGGTAGCCGCAGTAAAGCAAAAACAACTGTAGCTGCTTTGCAAAAAAAAAAAAGAGTTACAGCTGCCATTTTGTCACTGACTATAAGCAATCAGAGTAAGCAAAATATTTTAACTTTAAAAGATGATCCCTTCCTTGGATGACCTTAAACAAAAACATCCCTCTTGTAGATGACTTTAAACAAAAATACAATAACATCTTCATTACTCTTCAGTAAAAAGTACATCTTCTGTACATGCAACAAGAATGTGTAATACATAAGTAAGGTGCTGAACTGGCAGTAACTGCAGTCATCAAATGTACAGTGTAGGCATCACGTATAAACTGTATGTGATGCCTGTAATCTGCAGCAGTGACTGACTATTATATTACTTCTCTTTACAGAGCTGGTTATACTGTTGTTGCTTAATCAGACCACATAAATACATGCCAGTTTTCTCATAACATACTCTTGCACCAGCCACACTTCAGAGGTATTCTGTGCATGTGTAGTTGTACACGTAGACTTATGCATATGTACTACATCATAAAATAGTCCCCAGAGACTCTAGAGTACATACAGCAGAGATGGAAAAGAAAACAGACTTATTTATACAATGATATGATTTTAAAAAAAGTAAGTCACTTATTTTAAAAATGCTGCTGGTGTAATATAGCAATATACCACACCTGAATGTGGTAACACAGGTTTACCCATAGGTGATTTTTTTTTTTTTTACACTGAGGCTTTTGCCTCATGAGAGTGAACAAAAGAATTTCAAATTTCATATGATGAGCTCTTAAAACAGCATTAGAAAAACAACTTTCAGATGATGAGCTGTCCTTCAGATACCCTTACAAAAAAGGACTCACTTTGTTGTGACTCTTCAATAAAAAGCACCACTCCTGGTTGTACAAAAAGAACATAAATCCCACACCAGCTGTCGGTAAAATGTGAATTATCCACACCCAAACATAGTATGTTGTTAAATGACAGTACAAACAATATAAATGCTTAGTATATCAAATATATATTATATTTCAAATTGTTATCTCATAATGTATTTTATCTCAGAAAAAGGAGGATGTAAGATAATGTACTGTGTTTATAAGGAAATGATTATTACCTTTTTCATCGTTGAGTACTGGAATGTTAAAAATCGTGTAGTCTGGTTTCCTGTGCTGTTGTACTGTCAGAAACTGTTGTTTCATTACTTTCTGTCTGTCTGCTACTTTGTAATGAAACAAACCCATGTGTTACACCATGATGACCACTTTCCAGACTGCATCACTGTGAACTTCATTGTCCACAGAACTGCTAAACTCACTATTAATACAGTCTTTATTCCCCCATGCTCAACAACACCTATGTTGGAAAACACTACACCCACTCTGGAATGATACATCACTAAAATGAATAACATACTTATTTTAGGGTGACTTTAATATTATGCTACTTAGTCCCCCAAAGCATGATTTTTGAGCATTCTTGCAGCACTAGAACTTGCACAGGTTATTCAAGATCCTACTGTGCCAAACATACAATCTTGAAATCACTTCATTTTAGACCTTATCATGATTAGAAATCTCTCAGAAGTACAAACTATTCAACATTTCCATTTCTAACTGACCATTCTCCTGTTACTTTTCTCTGGCCAGTAAAAATATCAGTGCCTCCAACCTTAATCATATCCTTCTGGCCCATGTTACTCTCCAGGAGCAATGCCCTTTTATCTGATTCACTGCACAACAGCACACCTGTTGATGTTCTCTCCTCCACTTCCAGAACAAGTCTCATATCTGTTATCCACCATGTTAACAGACAAAGCAATTTCTATTAATTACTGTGGTGGTGGTGCTGCGGTAGCGTTGTCACCTCACAGTAAGACGTTTTCCTGTTTGATTCTCAGCTAGAGTGTCTTCTGTATGGAGACATGCATGAATGGGCGCACTCGGCAACTCGGCATGTAAAAATCTACTGCCAATCATTAGCGGACTGGAGTTCCGCTGTGGCGACCCCTAACCGGGAAAAGCTGAAAGACATAACAACAACAACAACAACTAGGAAATGTAGATGCTCAAATTGACTACTGACTGACAAAAGAAATGCACTGTCTACATAAACTGATATAAAAAACTGGATGCACTAAAAAATCCACTTTGTTAATCACTTCAGAAATTGCTATTCATATCTATGTAATGAAGCAAGTGAAAGTATCAAAGGCATCCTTTAGCAAGGTTTAACCATTCTGGAAAGAAGTAAACTCCTTAACTGATAGCATTGCAACCCTTGCTTCGACTAGTCCTTCGTCTTTCATGCCTGGTTACTTTAAAACATAGTCTTGAATTCATGCCTATAATCTCTATCCACATATACTATTATACATACCAACTGACATACCCTAGTCCTGCCTTCCACTTCAGAAAACACATACCATACTCATAAAAAAAAATATTTCTATTTAGCTTGAAAGATTCAGGTCAAGACACAGCACAAAAACATCATGATGTTCTTCGTCTCCCATTGCTGCAGTCCTTACTATTGGGTATAGTCCGCGTCCAGTCGGCCCGAATACCAGAGTATAAGGCTGACGTCGGTCAGGGCGGATTAGACTGACGTCAGTACGTCAGGGTACTAATGCATGACCGACGCCATATCCTCAGTCTTTTGCCGCATGGTCCGATGCAGAAGCAGTTTTGTGCAGGTTGGCGTTCTGAAATATTTCAAACCGGAGTTTCAGACCGAAACAGAGTTGGCGGAACATTTTGGTTTTTCTTGCCTCAGTATTTTACCGGATGTCAGAAAAAGTGAATAACTGTATTTCTTGTGAAACAGATACCTCATAGGGATTACCATACCTTGTGTATACCTTGTTTAGGGCCTGAGCACGACGTTGTTGGTTGCCGCTCTTGTGCTAGGTTTAACAAACCCACTATTAAGAGGAGGTTAGACTGTGCCAGGTTAGTGTTTGGGAAGCGTTGCAATTATAAAATGCCGTCGGGTGCTCCGCCGCTTCGTCCAAGAAGCGCAAGGACAAAACAGTGAAGCCTAGGGTTGATGAACCGGCAGTCACGGACGTCGGTTCTTTAGAAGGTTCAGTGGAGCCAGAGGTTTTGCCAGGAGTTTCCATGGAGTCCCAGGCAGAAACTTTACTGTTACAGGATGTGCCTTCTCAGGAGGTAGGCCAGGCTGAGGGGCTTCTCAGGTAACTGTTCTTCCCTCTCTTCCCAAGGTAGTTAGAGCCTCTCCTTCTGTTGCCAAAACTTCTTTGAGAGGTAGGCCTAGTTCAGCTTCAGTGGGGGCTTCTCCTAGCATTTCGGGTTCTGTACCCAAGAAACATATGCTTAAAATGGCAGAAGATTTGATTACTATGATTAGAGGTTCTGTGCCCCCGCCTGATAAGAGGCCTAGGGTGGAACCAGAGTTTGATAGTTTTGAACAGTGTTCAGAGGCTTCAGGGTCTTCTGCGGAAGACTTGCAGGAGTATCCTACTTATTCTGATTCTGATGTGGATGATTCCACTCCTACAGCTACTCCTCCTGAGGATTTCTCATTTTCAGAGACTCTGCATTCCATGAGGGAGCACTTTAAATGGGAAGGCCAGGATTACTCTGATTCCAGGAAAAGGCTTAGGGAATTCTTGTTTTACCCCAGCATAGGCCCTTAGCTATTCCTCCTGTGTTGAATGTGGTGGAAGATGTTTTGCAGAGGCTTCCTGAACCCTGACTCTTTGCCTCCTGCTCCTGTTAAGCCTGATAGGTATTATAGGGTGCCCAAGCTCATAAGTATTTGTTTAAGAGTCCTAGGGCGGACCCAGAAACTATTTCTCAAGGCCCTAAAGGTGTTAAAGCTTCTGTGGTTAAAAATCCTGTTCCCACTGATAAAGAGGCAAGGGCTTTGGATAGGTGGGGAAAGAAAGTGTATACTTCTTCCACTCTAGCCATGAGAGCATTGAATTGTCAGTTTCACATGCTAAAATATCAGAATTACCTCCTTTCACAATTGAAATCTAAGGTGGATGCTTTGGCGGGAGGTGTTGAGTGTAAAGAGTTGCTGGATTTAGTTCATGTGTCTGAACAAGTGGGTAAGCATTCTTTGCAATGTGGTTTTGATGCTGTACAGGCCTCCTCGAGGGTGGCCGCTACTAGTTCTGTTCTTGGCATGCCTGGTTGAAGGATCAGAATTTAGCTGAGCATGTTAAGACAAGGATTTTGGATGCTCCTTTACAGTCTGATGTGTTGTTTGGATCGCCTGTGGAAGCAGTTTTAAAGAAAATGGAGGACAAAGCTAAGTCTATGCAAACTGTTAAAGATTTTTGCAGGTGCAGCCACCAAATTTAGTAGAAATTGGCCGGCTAAGGGGTGGACTTATCCTGCTTATGATTCCCAGTCTAGGGGTAGGTCTAGACGTGGTAGGGGCAGGGCTCAAAGTTCTTTTAGGCCTAGAACAGGGAGTTCACCTGCTCAGCCTTCTGGTGAGGGCAGGGGTCAGTCCTTTCGTAAACAGACCCAATGACCTGTCTTTTCAGCTGCCAGTAGATTCCCGTCTGGCAGCTCCTTTGGGAGGAAGACTGTCTCTTTTCAAAGAAAATTGGGATTTAATTACTCAAGACAAATGGGTATTGGATATCATTCACCACGGTTACAGATTTTATTTCCATACAATGCCCCCTTTCAAAGGCATGCCAGACGTTCCTCCTCCACAAAGAAAAGAGGCTCACAAGCAAGTTTCTCAATTACTCCAGATAGGGGCCATTCAGCCAGTCCCTGTATCAGAAAGGGGCCTAGGATTTTATTCTCGCCTGTTCCTAGTACCAAAGAAAGGGAACACGTGGAGACCAATTTTGGATTTATCTCTCCTCAACACTTTTCTGGACATTCCCAAGTTCAAGATGTTGACGTTACAACAGCTTTTACCTCTGCTGGGCAAAGATCACTGGATGGTAACTCTAGATCTCAAGGAAGCTTACCTTCATGTGCCTATAAGGCTAAGTTGCAGGAAGTATCTGCGGTTTCGAGCTGGAAATTCTCATTATCAGTTCTCTGCATTGCCCTTTGGCTTATCTACTGCCCAGAATATTCACAAAGGTTCTGGCTCCAGTGATAGCTTACTTCAGGCTTCAAGGAATTCAAATCTATCCTTACTTGGACGACTGCCTGATTCTGGCTCAAGAAAAGGAAGACCTTGTACAGCATCTGGAACATGTTATAGCAGTGCTAAGATGCCTAGGGTATTCTGTGAACGAAATAAAGTCCAGTCTAGTACCCTCTCAAGACATGTGCTTTCTGGGTGTGAGACTGAATACAGCAGCCCAGATGGCCTTTTAACCCCGGACAAACAACAGAGTCTATCACTTTACTTCCATCAACTATCTCATCAGTCCGTGCTGACTGCAAGGACAGTCCTTCAAGCATTAGGGTTCATGGCATCTTGTATTCTGGTGCTTCCCAATGCCAAACTGCATATGAGGAAGCTACAATGGTATCTCAAAATGTATGGACACAGCACTGCCAGGATTTGGACACTGTCATTCCAATAATACCTTGCCTTCAAAAAGAATTTTTGTGGTGGGCTCAGGAATGTCACCTAAACAAGGGACTCTCTGTGACCCGGCCAGAGGAGTCAGATTTTAACGACAGATGCCTCGGACATTGCTTGGGAGCTCATCTAAATGGAAAGTGGATACAAGACAAGTGGCCTGCCAGACTACTGCATCTACATATCAACATGAAGGAGATGTTAGCAGTCCAGTTTGCATTAATGGCTTTCAAGGAGTTACTTCTTCCAGGGCAGGTGTTGATTCTAACAGACAACACAACTGTCATGTGGTACATCAACAAGCAAGGGGAACACATTCTTATCCTCTATGCAGGCAAGCAATGATTTTATGGGAGACTGCGCTAAGCTTGCAACTAACTCTTCAGGCAAGGTTTCTGCCAGGAGCACAGAACTCCTTAGCAGATGTGTTAAGCAGACAAATCATGGATCCCCACGAGTGGAAACTGGATCTTCATGTATTTCAAAATTGACAGTGTCATGGGGAACTCCAGACATAGATCTGTTCGCTTCTCCACTAAACCACCAGCTGCCACAGTATTGCACAAAGGGGTTTCATCACACAGCTTGGAAAGTGGATGCTCTGTCTTTCAGTTGGAAAAACCTTCATGTGTATGCCTTTCCTCCTCTACCTCTTCTTCCAAAGGTACTATTAAAGGTCAGACAAGACAGGCCAAGGATGATTTTGATAGCTCCAGATTGGCCTCGCAACACTGGTACCCACTCCTCGAGTCTGGTAAGGAAGCCTCCATGGCCTTTGCCTCTGATTCCTCATCTGTTATCTCAGCAGGATGGTCATCTGCTCAATGTCAAGCTTCACTCTCTTCATCTAACAGCCTGGCATATTCTGTGTTGAAGCACAGCAGGTCTCAACTTCCTCAACAAGTTTTAAATGTGATTATGGAAGCTAGAAGACCTAGTACAAGGAAAGTGTACAAAATGGAAGAGATTTTATTTTGGAGTACAGCAAAGAATTTGCAGGTTTCTGAGCCTAATTTGAGTGCGGCTCTTCAATACCTTACTGAGTTATTGGACAAAGGTTTGTCCTTCTCTTCTATTAAGATTCATGCTGCAGCAATTTTCGATCACTATGGTTGTGACTCACCATTGTTTTCGCATCCTTTGTTCAAGCAGTTTCTTAGGGGGGCTAAGAATATAAGAGCCCCACGTAGAGCTCCTACTCCTGCTTGGGATCTCAATTTTGTGTTGGAAAAACTTACTCTACAACCTTTTGAGCCTGCTACTGCTGAATTGAAATACTTATCATGGAAGACTGCTTTTCTATTGGCTATTACTTCTGCAAGAAGGGTGTCTGAGTTGCAGGCCCTTATGGCAGTAGAGCCATTTTGATTTTCCATAAGGATAGGGTATCATTAATCCTTCCTTTATGCCTAAGGTGGTTTCTAGTGTGGCTTTAAACCAAACTATTCATTTGCCTACGTTTTATGCAGACCCCAAAATAAAGGGGAAAAGATTTTGCACACTTTAGATGTACACAGGCAATTGCGTTATTATTTAAGCAGGACTAAGGATTTTAGGCAGTCTCAGCAGTTGTTTGTTTCTTTTGCTTTGAGTTCACAGGGCAAGCCTGTGTCAAAACAAACTATTTCTAGGTGGATTGGCTTTTGCATTGCATTTTGTTATTCCCATCATGGCAAGGAGATTCCAGCTGGGATTAGGCCTCATTCCACTAGGGCTACTGCCACTTCAACAGCATTTCTAAGGGGGGGTGGCAACTAAGGATATTTTGGAAGCAGCTACTTGGAGTTCAGTGCATACTTTCTCTAAGCATTATCACCTTCCTATCTACTCTAAGTCTAGGGCTGGTTTTGCCACAGCTGTTTTGCAAGGCATGTTGTCAGCTCCTACTTCTTTATGATTTGCCAGCCTCCCTTACCTCTGCTTTGGGATTCTATAGTAAGGACTGCAGCAATGGGAGACGAAGAACATAGTACAGTTTTGTACCTACCATAAATGTAGATGTTCGAGGATTCCATTGCTGCAGTCCAATTTACCTCCTTCACCTCTGTGTTTAGGGGTGGTTGTGTAGGTGAGTTTACATGCTTATATTTTTGTACATGTTTTTGGTGCAGGTATTTTGGGCCTTGTCTTTTTAGGGTCTTCTGACATCTGGGGCCGCCAGTCTAATGCGCCTGACCCGTCGCCAGCCTTATAATTTGGACGACACTGGACTATACCCAATAGTAAGGACTGCAGCAATGGAATCCTCGAACATCTACATTTATGGTAGGTACAAAACTGTACTTTCTGCAATGCACAGATAACATCAGTTTACACATATGCTGTTGTCAATTAAAACAAGCATTTTTGCAGCTAGGGGGCAAGAGTACCTGCTCACACACAACTCTAAATATAATAACTCTGAGGTTGCTCAGCATAGAGGATATTAGTATACTCTCTTATCCCCAATGTCTAGTTACATTAGAATTAGTACTATGCCAATCTTTGATGCTACTACACTCAAATGTTTTAACACTGTAAAGAGAGACAAAAAAGTGACATTGAGCAAACTGTGTGCTCCCCTGAATAAATCCCCCTTCCAACCATGGAAGTCTAGGTTTTAAATGAATCTGCCCATGGCTTATAAATCTTTGCAAAAACATCCTCAGATTACCAGTTTTCCATGTATTTAGTTTATTAACCAAGGAATTATGTTAATTCTGCAGAAACCCATAACAATAGTTCCTGTCTCTAAAATAGATGTTCCATGTGATTTCAGACATAGTTACTGCCAACCTTGA
This sequence comes from Protopterus annectens, assembly GCF_019279795.1. NCBI lineage: Eukaryota > Metazoa > Chordata > Ceratodontiformes > Protopteridae > Protopterus > Protopterus annectens. Next base: position 628,336,485 of record NC_056733.1, read on the forward strand.
GTTAATTTTTTTAAAGGACAGTCTACTTTTGCTATGTAAAATATCAGAGCAAGTATAGCCACTTAGCTAGACAGCATGGCCTTTTTGTCAGGAAAAAGAGAAACAGTTTAGCTACAGCTTGATCCTTCACAGATTCTGTCATATCTTACAGTGGTGATCTAACGGATACCAAATTCATTGATTTCACCAAAGCCTTTGATTAAGCCAGTCATTCCAAAATTCTGTACTCCTTTACAGACAGACTTTGCTAAAGACCTCTGTTTTTGGCAGGTGTTTTAAAGTAGTACCACGCTATTATTTATTGCTAAACCATCCTACATGTGGAACCCATCAGCATTCTGTCTTATAACTATTTCTTCTCTGAATTTATTAATGATATTCCATATGACATGTTATTCCCCAGGTCCCATTCTGTGCACCAATAATAAGGTCATTTACAGTTCTTCTTATCACCAGATATAAAGCTGATAAAGAAGGTTGCCTAAATGCACCCTAAATGATGGGTGAACGGTTTTTCTAACACATACTCAAAAAAAAAAAAACCTCAGCTTAGATTACAATAAAACAGAGGTTGTAATTTGGGGACCCACTGTTAGGCAAACATATATGCCATCTGATTGACTAAAAACTGCATCTGGGAATCATTCCTCAAAAACTATCACCTCATTCAGAGATGGCCTTTTGTTGGAGTCTTCCCTAGAAATCCTATCTTTACATTAGAGCTATTAAAAAGCTTCATATATACATTTTTTGTGAGTGCCAAAAAGTTAGGATTCTGTGAAAAAGGATATTTTTTTTAGATTTAAGAGCAGTATTGTGTATAAACATTGTAATTTAGTGAAAATCAGAAAGAGCATTGTATGGTTTTAAATAGTATTTAGCATTTATATTTAAAGTAGAAATATAGAGTAAGAAACTAAAACTTTATTTAGAGAAGGCTGAGAAGTAAATTTTGACTTTTGGTTTCAGCAGTAGAGCATTAGTTATTTGCATGTAAATATAAACACTATGTTGTGTTTAAGTATCCATAGTGAATAATCAAAAAACTACGTCATGAGGCAACATTGTTCAGTTCTATAATTAGCATTTTGTATCTGCAGGGCTCTCGTCGAAGCGAAGAAGATGCAATGGAAGACCACATTAAAAAGATTAGTGAAGATACTAAGGCCTTAAGAGAGATGTTGGAAGCTGAACGTCAGAAAGTGACTGAAAGCTTGGAGGAGATTCAGCAACTTCAAAGCCAGGTGAGCAGCTATAAAACAGTTCAGATGTCCCTGCAATAATCCCTATTTGGAATGTAAGGGTGGTGGCAGTGAGTGGTAAGTGACTGGTCACAAAGCCAGTCCTCTGTTTCTGTTATTGAATAGTTTTTACGTATTTGGAAGTCTGTGTTGAGGATAGTGCCATATCCACGCTGCTCTGTTTTTAGACCATGACTGTGATTCTCATCCCTAAAAAGTTCAGTAGATTTGTCCAGGGTATACGAGCAGCACCAGCACCTTTATAAAAACCCAGTGCCTTCCTCCACAGTAATCTCACTGGAAAGCTGTAACAGTTGGGGGGGATAAAGTGGTTCTGGTTCCGAGTCAGTGTTCCTTACAGGTACTGTGGAAAAGATATATTTAGCAATAATATTTAAACCTTCTTTTACCTTAGGCACTGAGGCTTTAACTTATAGACACACACATGATGTAGTACCAGGGGACATCCTCAGACAGGCAAACTTATATAGAGTATTTCAGATGTTTCTGTGGTAAAAAATGTCAACAGATTATCTTAGATGTCTGAAGAAGTGGCAGCCATCAGTTGTCCAAACCCCCTGTCTTTTATCACTCTTCACAAAGGAATCGGCAGAAGCACTGAGCTGGCTGCTTGTACTTTCAGCATGGGCTGCACATTTGTGCCATTGCCAGTGCCAGCTGCACACTAAACAGGTAATAGCTGAAACTAAATTACTCCCAGTAGAGACTGGAGCTCATAGTAGAATATAAAGTTATTTTTTGTGAGCACATTTTTTGAGGTTAGCATCCTGGACTACCCTGTAACATTCAGTCTCACTGCACTTGGCTCTGCTTTGCTCCCCTTCAGTACCACCAACTCCAACCCACCCCCTCTTTTCTACAGTTATCGTTCATTACATGTAGCCATAAATACATTTTCTCAGTGTCAATTGTCATCATTATTCTCATCATGGGAACAACCCTAGCCACACCCCCATTGTAATAATTTTATCCACCAGTCAGTTACATATCTCAGTCTCTTATCCACCTCCTACTATATCAAAGACATACTGCCATAACCTAACAATTTTCAGGCTCCCTCCTACCCAACATTTTTTATTCTTATAGCAGATCTTTTCCCCCACCCTGCTGTCCCACCAGACATTTATACTTTCTCCCTCTTTAAACTTACAAGTACCCAGATTTTCAAGAACTACACCACTGCACATGCTACAGGCCTGTATGTCCCAATTGTCAAACACCAGCTCTGCTCTCTCTCTTCTGCTATTCCTCCCTATGGTTCTATTACAATAACATCCTAATTCTTCATCGTTTACCTCAGCTGTGAAAGGCACCCATCCTCCTCCTTTTCATCTACCCTCATTAATCCAGTATGCTTCACCTTATACCACTCATTTTTCTTTTGCTACAATTATCTGTGGCCACCTCCTAACACTGTGCTGACATATGTAGCTGTCCTGCAATTCCCCACCAACATTCATGTACCTGTCCACATACTTCCCTATACGCTACCTTCTATCCATCACTCTTTAACATAATTTTTGTTCACCTACTGAAACCATTGTACTTTCCGATCAACTCTTGCAAGTATCATAATCCTCCCTAATATATAGTAAAACCTGTATACCCCAAGACATATGCTACCCACCCTGTAACAATGCAGTTACTACTCAGCGGAGCTGTTCCTCCTAATCCAGACCTAGAATCCACAACTGATAGCTCAACATCTACTGACCCTAACCTTAACAGCCACTTCTGCACTCCCTTTATGACAGTCAAATTATTCTACATCAACATCAGAAGCCGGTGCAATAAACTAGAATCACTTTACACCTTAATTCTCATCCATAGCCCAGATATCCTCATGCTAACTGAATCCTGTCTGAAATCAAACCTTTCCAATGAGCAAATACTCCCACCAGGTTACAGTATTCTTAGATTAAACCATCTTTCTAAAAGAGCAGGTGGCACTGCAGCTGTATTTTAAAACAATTTGCAACTAAGTCTCTATTCTGGGACAGTCTCCTTCATCTCCAGTGCTGGCATTCTAGCAATAGCCTTACAAATTAACAGCAATACAATACTTGGCGTGATAGCTCTTTACATTTTCTCTAACCTCATAACCAATCTATCAACAACCAAATATATTCTTTCATGGGCTTCAGCTAATACATCCCATGAAACCATCATCCAAGGATATGGTAATGTAAACTGGACTCTCTGTGACCATTTGTCCTAAATATCCAACCATAACATCTTCTCCTGCTGTCGCCTTAACAACATCACCCAATTAATCAATGCTCCTACTAGGTTCAACAAAACTAGTGGTACAGAAACAGCCATAGACTGGATCTTAACCACTAAATCAGAAAGTATAGCCATATCTGGACATCTACCAGACTGTCTTAGTGACCACCATCCTACATATGCCATGTGCATAATTACTAAATCATCCAAACCCACCTTATTCAATTTTATGGGGAATTTATCTAAATTTATCAAAGATACCTTTATCAATACTCGCAAACTCTATAACAACATTTCAGTGACACCTTTCTAATTATCCTAAGCCAACAATCCCACTCAGAAATAAATCAGTTAAAGCTAATCCCACCCCTTGGTTAACACTCACAACCACGTGAATAATGAGATGCAGAGATAAAGCACTGGAGTGCTTGGAGAGCCAAAAATCTCCTGGAAACACTAGCAGTCCTATCATCACCTACTAATTATTCAGAACATTAGCTTTTGTTAGCACAGTCTACTGAGTCGAATTTTGCTCTGTAAGTGCTACTTTAAATTAACAGTATATGAGGTAATTTGGGTATTCAAGCCACCAAGTGCTTTAGAGGGCAGTGTAGGGGTTGGTTCTGTTTTTGTTTACAGTGGTTACCACTTTAAATTATTTTTAATTGTTGTTTTGGTGGTTGATTTTGAGTTGTGAGCATGGACCAACATGAAAGTAAAGTACAGGTGGGTTGTGCATGCAAGTGCAACTCTCCTTCATGTCCACCGAAGCCTAGCTGAAACAGTCCAACCTAGTACTAAATCTTAAAAAGCCTTTGCTAATGTTGTTCAGCCTGAGTCAAACTCTGATGTTAAACTAACTTCACCCTTCTTTCCCATAAAACTCCTAGGTGCCATCATTGATGACAGTACAGAGTTTGTCCTCCAAGCTGTAGAGAGCAAAAGTCGACTCAGTAGACTGTGCTAACAAATGCACACCAACTCACTATGTGCACTTACAATTCTGCACATCCCAGACAGCTGCCCATTCCTTAACAATTTTCTTAAGTGGTATATTGCTACAAGCAGTCTTTTTTCCACTGATAAGTTTCTGATTGTATCACTTCCTCCCATAACTCCCATGGTGCCTAACTTTACTTTAGCTAAGTTTCTAAAATCTAGAACTGCTAACCCACCACCATCTGACAAATTAACAAAACCAACCTCTTCAAGTCATCACTCAAATCTTATTTCAGGAGTACTGGGATCTGTTGCTGTACCTCTACCCAGAATAAATCTCCTCTATTTTTGACAACCTTCATTCCATCTACATTTCATTTTCCCTGTTTAATCACATAGCACCTTGCTTGATATATCTGTAATCTACCCTTAGTTAGTCACTCCTAAGTTTCTCTCACTGTACTATACCCTTTATATAATTGTCTTTAACTCAACTCAATACATCCTTTTACATACCTCATCCCTCAAGAAAAAAATGCTGCCTTTTTTTCCCGAAGATGATGTGCTGTATTGCAACATGATACTCAGTTCTGAATGCTTCTAGAATATGAAATGTTCTACTGCCATTTGCATTAAGTATATATCATGTTACAGTGCACACTGATACATCTCCTATAACTGCTGTTATAATATCACCTACTTTTAATTAGTATGCCTGTGCCATTATATTGCTTAATTTATGTAATCAACTATTATCTTTTGAACAAGCATCATAATATAATATGCAAGCAATAATGCCTGACAGGGTGAGTGTTAATATGTAATTAACGCCCACCCAGGGGTGTTATGAGGCCCAACTCCTGTGGCATCGGGCCTCTGCACCCCTGGAAAAGTGTTAATTACACATTAACACAGACCCTGGAGGGCATTATTGCACTTAGAGAATGGGAAGTCTATAAAATCGTTGTGTTTTGCTTGCTTATTTATTTTTTAAGTACTATATTGTTTTTTTTATATTTTTAATGTAAAATAGTTTCCCCACCTACTGTTTCAAACTTGCTGTAGTATATGTTAATGGTGTTGGAGGAAACATTTTAAATCAAACATATATAAAAAATAATATAGTGCTTAAAAATAATAAGCAATTGAAACACAACAGTTTTACATATAGCCCATTCTCTCTCCCATACACACATACACAGTCTCTTCTGCTTTCACACAGTCTCCTTTGCTTTCATACACACATTCCCTCACACAAGATCGGTCTCACCCTCTTTCGCAGTTTTTCCCAATCTCCAGCTGCTTTCATACACACATTCAGTCTTACTCTCTCTCCATCTCTTTCGCATACAGTCTCCTCTTCTTACATACATGCATTCGCTCACACATCACTCTCGCCTTCTCTCTCACTCTCTTGCTCTCTGTCTGTCTCTCTCCTTCACACACACACACACACACACACACACACACACACACACACACACACACACACACACACACACACAGTCTCTCTGCTTTCTTGCACGCATTCACGCACACATGCAGACAGAAACATAAACACACACTTTTCTGTTTTGCACAATCACTCTCTCTCTTACTCTCATACATGCATACACTCCCACACACACTTTATTTTAATTTGTTCTTTTTTTATTTTACACTCGCTAAAGAACAAAAGCACTGCTTACCGAGCGTAAAATGATAGCGGACGTTCTGTTTTCTCAGTCCGAGCTTCACGTCAGCTTAATATGCTGCCATGAAATGGCAGACTCGTTTTTCAGCATCATTACTTGTACATTAATACCCTGCTGGAGAACTCTCAATCTCCAGTCAGGGTACTGATGTACAGTAAGCCCATTGTCTAAAATATAATAATATTACCCATTTGTAAACCAAGAGCAGAGTCTGCTTAACTGACTTGCTCAGGGTCACACAGTAGACATATGAGCTCTGAGGAAATCAAACCCTGTACTACAGGAACTACCACTCGCAGCCTTAACTCTCTGTACCAAATGCCAGGTTGTATAGACATTAAGACATGACTCCTTAAGTCAGATCTTGAAGCAGCAACCCTATTCTATTATGTCTGTGTGTCTTATATGTGTATGTGTTTAAGAGCATACTGTATATTTGTATCTTATGTTTGTATTTGTTCAACTACATACTGATTGTTACTTTTTTGGAGCTTTTCTAACCAAGCCTCTACTGAAAACGGGTTTCACCTTAGTTAGACCTTAAATAATTAAAATTTGCATTTAACACTGTAGATGCCTGTTCCAGGGTTGCTGCTTCAAGATCTGACTTAAGGAGATGTGCCTGAATGTGTATATAACCATTCCCTGATGAATAGAAGGGGCAGCTCTGCAATGTCCCTCTTGTTAAAGTAATTTATTTAGGATACCTTATCAGAGTATGCAGAGAAGCTAGAAGAGAAGGACAAAACTAAGACTATTAAATAGATTTACTCCTGGAAGTATCTACTAGGGCATGGCCTTTCTGTAAGAGCACCATAAAGACATTATTGAAATGGACAACTGTACTAAAGGAACAGGACATCCCACTTCTGTGTATAGCGTAAGAGTCCTTATGGAGGGAGAAGACCTCCCACAGCAGCACCCAAAGCAGTTGTCATTGTTTACCAGAAATATGCTCTTCCTAGCAGCAGTGGTTTCTCCTGACCCCAGATAAAGAGATAAGGGAATCAAGAAGGTATACCTCATAATTTGACTGGCTTTTCCCTTCTAAAGGTGGTCTTTCTCTTCCAAGGGATTTGCAACAGCATATTCTGCCAATCATAGGACAATTACAGAAAACCATGCAATTCAAAACATATTTGTAACAGAGAAGAGAAATGGGGTATTACATATTATTTGTAGTGCCCTTGAAGTTTGAACAAAATTTATTTTAGAGTTTTTCTGTTTTGTTCTCCACATCTGAAAATCAGCTGCCAGCAAGTCCTTGTCTCATTCAAACAGTCTACCTGACCTGTCTAAGCCTCCCTTGGGTTATACCTCACCCACTTCTAAGGCCAGTGAAGTGATCAGGAACACTGATGTAGCATCATACTGCTGCTGGGGAATGTATTTATTTATGTAGTTGACATTTGTTAACCATGGTAGTCTGACTGAGCTTGCACCCTTTTTCAGCAGAGGCCCAGGGAGAAAAGCTCCAAAATCCAAATTATACAAGTACATTAAATTCACAGTAAAGATGTTGATAAATGCAAAACTTCAGTGTATCCCCTGCCTGTGGGTGGAGCATGCAATGGGTGCCAGCTCTGAACAACCTTCAATCCATTATACAACTGAAGTCAGCAGGACACCCCATCCTCCCATAATAACACCTTCACAGCAGTTACCCAGTCTCCACCAAGGGAAATAGCCACTTTAGTGTGTCATATATATGCACCCCGCCTCCCCCGCCAGATGAGCACACTAGTCCAGCTTTGTCAATACCTCAGACACCTGAGCAACTAATCAAACACTGGTCACCTGGGCTATAGTCAAGGCTGTATCTCCCTACACCACAGTGCCTGCTAAAATTTGTTTTAGAGCTGAACAACAGATATTACAAATTATTACAAATGAACATATAGTAAATATAAATCAATTTAAAACAGAAATATGTATGACAAATCCTTAATTGAGTTAAATAACTTATTGTGTAGTTAACTGCCACAGAATATGTTTCCAGTCAGCTTTTTTAAGCTGTTTCATCTCTGTCACCCAGGATTATCTTTGATAAACATTTAACAAGTCTTTGAGGAGTAACAAATACTCAGCAGGAGATTCAGAGGAAAAAACACGCAATGGTTATCTGAAGAAGTAGAGGAAACGTGTTGGGCATAAGCATTTAAAAAGATGCACACATTCACAGTCTCTGGTATTCTGTATTATATGGTGTTCCACAATTCTCCTTCCTTGCACCATTGCTGTTTGCCCTCTACATCTATGCCCTCATCATGCCTCAGAGAACAAGAAACATTTTCCTAAATGCAAATGATATTGTCATCTAGGAGTAAGGCACTTCATATGTGATCATCTGGAACTCACTCAGCTCTACTGTGGCTCAACTGTGTCAGGCCTGTATAAACAAGAGATTCAAAAGTTAATTGCATTCAAACCAATGCTGCATTTTGTAGCACTAAATAGGTTGCCATATGGAATGAAAAATGGAGCCTTACCAGCTCATGTCGTAGTTCTCTGAAGGTTGTACAGTACCTAAAATATCTAGTAGTCTAACTTGACCTATTAGTTACTTTCTCCACTCACATCCATAATGTGGTAAATAAAATAACATCTATCTTAACTACATAAAACAGCTGACAGCCTTCTATCCAAATGTGGCAGACTTGCAATTAGAACCATCAAAGAACAAATAAATTCACTAAATAGAAAAAAAACAAAACAAAGAAACGAGCGATGCAGTTGCTGGTGTAGCTTTTATTCCATACGTTACATCACATCAATAATTCCTTAAGATTTAAATACCTTCCATAAGGAAATTTCACCCTTTTGGGAAACAGTTGACCACTTTGTTCATCCAAGGAGACCAAATGCCAATATAGCAAAACTAATTTTCTGGTAATATTAGAGAAGGGGTAGTACTTGCTAACAAAATAAATGTCCTTAACCCCATCTGATGGGTCTATGGCTCCCTGCTGTTCATATAATTTCCTAGGTTGTGTGCATTCAACCCGCAAATTTTTTCACCATTTTTCACCTTTTACACCATACATTCACTTCATGGTCTTTATCTGTTGCCATCCCCAAGATCTCATCACTGTAACCTCTTTCAGACAACCTTTCTACTGCTTCCTGTAAAAATTCACTTTTCAGTCTTTCATCAGATGTGTTACGCAAAACAAGTTTACATTCACTAAAATTCCTGCTGACAACACCACTGAAGAATGGAGGGTTCTTGCTGGTATATCTCCAAGAACACGTAGTGAGAGCTTGTAATAAACGGTTTTAACCTTAATACAAGCTCTCACTACGTGTTCTTGGAGATATACCAGCAAGAACCTCCATTCTTCAGTGGTGTTGTCAGCAGGAATTTTTAAGTGTGTGACATCGTTTTCCTGGTTTGCTTACATTCACTAAAAGGCAAGGACACAATGAGATGAGGAGGGTGCATACTAGATGCATGCAAGAAATTTTTGAAAGAGGTAGGTTTACGGAAAGGCTTGAACTGAATCTTTCCACAGTCATCCACATAAAATTGAATGTCAAGAAACTGAATTTCCACACTATTCTGCTGAAAAGAAAATGTTAAGCCAAGGCCATTGCTGTTCAACTTATCTCCAAACAAATGCAATTTATGTGTGGGAACCTTATAAATGAAAAAAAAAAGATCTATATAATGTTTGTATAATACAATGTTATTTACAAAAAAATCTGTGTTATAGATGAATCTTTTTTTCAAACTCTTCCATATAAATAATAGCATATGACGGAACATACGGAGCTCCCATGGCAGTTCCTTTCATTTGTAAAAAACTTCCTTTTCAAACAAAAATTAATTATGAGTTAAAGAAAATTCCAATAATCTAATAACAAAAGCAGTGTGTGGTTCCTTCCCCATCATTTGCCAAACAGCCTCCCAACCCCATTCTATCCTGATGTTAGTATAAAGGGCATTTACATCAATCGTTGCCCAATAAAAACTTTCCTGCCACTGAATAGATTTAACTGACTCACATGCATCCTGAATATTCCTTATATGTACAGAAATTTTACACAAAAACTAATTTTTAACAGTGAGTCCAATAAAATACCAACGTTTTCCAGATAGGAACCCACCCCAGAGACAATAGGTCTTCTGGGGTGTCCCTCAGATTCTTGTGAGTCTTGGGAATGGCATATAAAATTGGGTCCACTGAGTTTTGAACATACAAATTTCTAACATCCTTGGCTGTAAAATAATCCAGTTTTTCACCCCTCTTCAGAAGATCCAGAAGCTCACCATTAAATTCAACCACTGGATTTTTAGATAATTTCATATAATCATCCTTCACTGAAAGTAACCTTTCAACCATTTGTACATATTTGGATCTTGGCATCACAATCCAGTTACCTCCCTTGTCAGATTGCTTAAAAATATACTTATGGGTATTTTTCCTCATGTGCCTCAATGCCTCCCATCCACCCTTTGTCAAATTGTACCCTTTACGTAAGCTGTTAAATTTCAAAAACTCAAATTCAACTTTCTTAACAGCTGTTCAAATAAACATACACCATTTGACATTTTCGGTGGAGAGAATGTACTTGAATGAGAAAGCAGGGTAGTAATTTATAATGAGTATGAAAAAATATACCTTCATTACCAACTTCTTCTCGCTCACTTTCAACTTCTTTGCCAAAGAAAAATTGGTTTTCATGGATGGACATATCCAATAAAGGATCGTCCTCCAAAATCTCCTGAGCCTTCCCCCACCATGTTATTACCAAAAAAGTTCTCTAAGATTTAACTTCTGACAGAATTTTTTAACATCCAACAAAACATCTGCAAGGGTAGGCAATCTGGTGGCTACAAATTTGGTGCCGTTACTTAAAACATTCAAGTCTTCACCAGAAGTATGTAAATCAGAAAGGTTGATTACCTGCAACCCCCGATTGACAGACTCATCAATACCATCACCACATTCAAAGTCCACAGTGTAAGAGTCCAAAGTAGTGGTAAAAAAACAGTCCGTTGTGCAGCCTGCACTTTCCTGTTGTTGCTTCTGCTTTGGTATTTCATGCTCTTTTCCTTTTCTTGGGGAAAATTCGACTTGATGTGCTGCTGCTGTTCTGGTCACTGTGCCTTTTCAACTGAAGAGCCTGACTGAATGTTAATCAAATGAAGCATTTTTCTTTGATGACACAAATGAAGAAACTGATGAGTCCCTCATAACAGAAGGGCGTTGAGCAGTTTGTTTAAACCGGTCCCTTCCTTTCTTCGGTTACGTTACCAAGCATACATTAAACCTGAATGAAAATCTCCCATATCTCACAACAGCTTCTTTTTACTGCAATAGTCTCCTGCTCAACCTTGTCCATTTTCTTCTTTATTTCTGCCATGCTGACAGAGAGCATAACCTTTGATAATTCTCCCATCAGTTTCCTCTGTAATTCAGTAATCTGCTGTAGTTTGCCATGTAGTCAATGATTTCTCTTCACCAAAACCCGAATCATCCCAAGGTGCACTCCAAACTAATTTGTTTCCACTCTTGCAACAAGTCACTCTCGTCATCATGAAAATCCCTGGCTGGAAGCTGATCAACACTTAAATCTCTTGGTGTAATGTTCAAACGTAGATACCATTCCAATAATGTGGTATCATAAAATAAATTGATCTCTTTCACCATCAACATTCCAGTTGCACTCTGAACTCATTTTCACCTTCCGAAAACCACAGGTCACAATTAGCAAGCCTGGCTTCACAAGCTTTAACCAAATTAGCAAAGAATACATTACTGGATTCAATTAGGTGTCTGAAACACCCCAGGCACAGCATCAGCTTAATCAAGAGACATGGTAAAACCACCAACGAACAAATAAATTCACTAAATAGAAAAAACAAAACAAAAAATGAGTGATGCAGTTGCTGGTTTAGCTTTTATTCCATTCATTACATCACATCAATAATTCCAAAAGATTTAAATACCTTCCATAAGAAAATTTCACCCTTTAGGGAAACAATCAACCACATTGTTCATCCAAGGAGACCAAGTACCAAGATTCCAAAACTAATTTTCCTCATAATATCAGAGAAGGGAGAATACTTGCTAACAAAATAAATGTCTTTATCCCCATCTGATGGCTCTATGGTTCCATGCTGTTCATATCATTTTCTAGGCTGTCTGTATCAACCCACGAATGTTTCCTTTTACACCACACATTCACTCCACAGGCTTTATCTGTTGCTGTCTCCAAGATCTCATCACTGTAACCTATTTCAGATAACCTCTGTACTGTTTCTTGCAAAAATTTACCTTTCAGTCTTTCAGCAGATGTGTTACGCAAAAGAAGCACACATTCACAGTCCTTCTCTGTCCTGTATTATGTGGTGTTCCACAAGTCTCCTTCCTTGCACCATTGCCGTTTGCCCTCTATGTTTAAGCCCTTATTATGCCTCAGACAATAAGAAACATTTTCCTAAATGCAAATGTTATTGTCATCTAGGAGTAAGGCACTTCATATGTGATCATCTGGAACTCGTTCAACTGTACCGTGGCTCAGCTGTGTCAGGCCTGCATAAACCAGTGCAGCATTTTGTAGCACATATAAATATGCTGGAATATGGAATGACAAATGGAACATCACCACCACATGTGGTAGTTCTCTGAAGATTGTACAGTACCAAAAATATCTAGTAGTCTGACTTGACTCATCAGTTACTTTCTCCATTCACATCCATACTGTGGTAAATAAAGTAACATCTGTCTTAAATACATAAAGCAGCATTGACAGCTTTCTATCCAAACGTGTTAAGCTTGCAGTCAGCAAAGGAGTTCATTTTCCCACCCTTGAGCAATCCATGATGATCTCTGGGTCCATCTCTGCCAGAAACACAACCACTAAACATGGCAGAATTGAACATGTCACTTAATCGTTGTAATGGGTTAATTGTTGTAGTGGGCAGGGACTTCATCATTTCCTATACAGTCAAGCAGGCTACCATCCAAATAATTTAAAGACTTTATTTTATAGTTCGGACATTATTGTACATACTCCTTTGTATCTACCACTGCAGGGCCTTACACTGGCTGTTTTCTGCTAAACAGTACTCCAGGCCATACAGCTCTACTGATTATAGTGCTTTATCGCTGACCAAACCACTCTTTTCAGTGGTTGGCTGTAACAGAGTTTTCTTGCATGTGGTGTCTAGTTCATGAACTCTTTCCCAAGTACCCTTCACTAGCTTCTCACAATTTCTTCCTTTTCTAAACAGTTTAAATAGCACTTTCAACTGCAAAGTATATGCAGTTGTATTGGATTTTGTACTTAGCAATCAGCTCTGACATGTATGTATAACCCTGCAGGACTGCATTCCTTCAAGCATTTATCTTGAATTGTACTTGATATTCTTTTTTATGTACCTCTGTCAAGTTATGAATTGCAATGCTCTTGATATACTATGTTTACTATAGTGTAATTTGATTTAGTATTTTTAACCAGCTAGGTCATGCATAAAAGGGACCCCAGGAGTACAGTTTTTCAACATGCTGAATACAAATAGTCAAATAGCAAGTTTGTCTTGTATGAAAAGAATAGATGACATCTGTGTTATTTCAGGGTTGAGGCAATGAGCAAGAACACTAAAGCCTGCTTCATTTAGACATGTTTCATTTAACCTTTACATATTGTTCCTGTCCACAGAAGTATCCCAGCTATTAGTGTGCTTGCTCTTACCCAAGGAAGATAACTGAAATAACTATTCACTCTTTCGTCCCTTTGTTTATATAGTGAAGGCATATAGGAGAGTATTCAGAAAGATCTGTTACTCTGCTATGCAGTGCTAAATATTGCAAGGTGCTTCACCAATGTGGCCTGAAGTTAATTCAGTATGCATGATAGTGCCATCATGACAAGTTATGGACTGCATAATAAAACATTGCAGTTGCTTTAACAACAGTAATTGTGCTGCTTACATTGCAGTGCTTTTGGAGGTCACATGAATACAGAAGAGGTGAGAAGGTGGTAGAGTGGTGCCATGCCCAACACTGAGTGCATACATACATGGAAAAAATGTGCCTCATTCCTGCAGCATGGGCACTGACAACAGCCCATACAAGGGTACCACAACAAAGTGACAAGTCATATCATCTAATGAATGGAAAGGAAAAGGGGAGATAGGACGCTCAAAATGTGGACTAGAAAGCATTGGAACACACACAAGGGAAACATCAAAGCACGATTGGTGTGGAAGGGGCATATTGTTTGAGGGACAGACACACATTTTTCTTTTTTTCCTCAAGAAAGATAGAGGGAAAAAGTAGCAAAGAGCAAGTGGGGGAGGAAGGAGGGTATAAGAAAGGAAGCTGGATGTACAAGCAAATGTACTGCAGAAATAAAGACTGATGGTGAGGGGGAATAACAAAACGGACGGACACAGTAGAGGCATTTAAGGAGGCAGAGAGTGGACAACTGATTAAGTGGAGTGGACTACAAACAATGTATGTGGAGTATCACATGGGGCAAGGAAACAGTATGATAGGGGAGAGGAAGAGACACATAGGACCTGTCAGACCAACCCACTTAAATATCAGTCACCTCTGTGGCTGACATCATGGATGGATGTCCACTTTGGTGGCCCAATGGTCTGAGCATTCTGGACCTGCAACACATTCAGTTGCACAAGAAGACACTCCAGGCTGTCTAGGCAGTCATGCATCTGCCAGCCCACCTCAGCCATCACCAGCCATTGCTCCTGCCACTGGATAAACCTTTGAACCAATCCACCACTGAGCCATCCAGGTCACTTTCCACAGGGTGAAATAGACACCTAGAAACTACTACTGTACTCTATCTGGAGGGCCAGTGCTGCCTCCTTTGGCAGGCTGTTGTGGTCATACCAACCTCCTCCACCTTTTTGAAACTCAAAGCAAACAATAATCACTACAACAGATCCCTGATATACAGAAAGGTATTAAAGGAACAGGTGATAGACCATATATACTCTGCCAACCCTTGTACAGAATGCTTATAATAGGATGTTGTCTGTCTCTGTTTCACACACACACACACACACACACACACACACACACACACACACACACACACACACACACACACACACACACACACACACACAAATATCAGCTTTCCACTGGACATGCTGATTTGGATGGTGTCTCTGCAGGTAGCTGTACTTGTGCTTTCATTTCTCATCAGAGTGGGTGATGCCTATTGTATCATTCACCACCCTGGCAACCTGGTGCCAAGCATCAGTCCTATAAAGTAGGCCATCATAGTGGCCCTGTAGGTACTACCCATAATCCCTTCCCAGCAGGTAGAGAAAGATCTTAGTCTCTTGGCTGCACCATTTGGGTGCCCTGATGACTTTAGCATGTGTAGAGGCCACGTCCAAGCTGCAGATTAGAATGAGGAAGAAATGGTAGCCTTGAGCTCACAACCACATGTAGATGCCACATCATACTCATCAACAGGCAAAATGAATGCATGATCACTAGTGTGGATAGACAGCTCTAGGAGATTTGCAGTGTCCATGCATGAGTGCACAGTGTACATGACCTCTCAGTACAGCTATAGGCACTGTCCAGCATGGCAGCTCTTGCAGGAGCTGATAGCGCAATCCATTACAGCAGCAGTTCAGAGATGATTGCAGTATATAATTCCTCATTAGCATAATCACTGTGCTATGAGACCCTATATATAGAGAGAGATAAAAAGCATGACCACTGTATTGCAGTAGACCACATTAAAATGAACAGTTTAGGAATTGCAATACAGCAGACAGTGGATCTCAGAGCCATATAGGCATATACTGATAGCAGACATGACAGCTGATAATGGACCTCAAGACAGCAAGGCTACACATGGTGGCATGGAATCAAGAAGACAGATGGGTAATGGTGCTGAATGTGGGGGTAGCACAGCACAAGGACACAACAGGGTAATGTCCTTCTGCTGGGAGGATCTGTGAGAGGACTTACAGCACAAGAGCATGGCAGGGTATAAGCCTTATATTTGGGGGGGGGGGGGGCACAGTCCAGCAGCACTGACTGCAAGAAATGCTACAGGAGACAGGCAGGTTCATGTGCAGATGCTATAAACATATGCTTTCAGCATAGCACAACTGGCAGGTGGGTAGTGGTGACCTGTCCAGTGCAGCTGTTAGCAGGCCACAGGATATTAGTGATGCTTGAACATTATCGGAGAAGTATGTGATCACTGCATGGTGTCAAGGGAACATTGGGGCTGCATGTGCATCCACCTGCATTGCAAAGTATGTATGTTCTCATCTGGTAGGCATCTCATTGGCACAAACATGTATGTGTTGCATTGAATGGGGAAATGATAGATATACTGCACTTCTACCACAGGTAATTTATCGTTATGCTTTTACAGGTTCTAATGATGGAAGATCCACCATAACAGCTTGAAACATGCGTGAAATCAGCAGGTCATCTATGGCTGATGATGGCACCATTCTCATAGTACAGTCTAATGCTATATTAGCTGTGCTAACATTGGAGGGCACACACACATTTCCTACACATGAGAAATTGATGGAGGGGCTGATTGGTCCTACAGCATTATCTTTGTTTAGCACCACTTATCCTGTCCATTTTTGTCCTATTCATCACTATGGCATGGGCAGAATTTATAAACAGTACTGCTTCCAAGGTGCGCACACTCACTATAGGTTAGACGCATGTAGATGCCTGACATCATCATGTCTCCAGATCATTTTCTGACCTTGGTGCCACACATAGCATCAGCCAGACAATGTGCAGGTCAGTGATCCAGGCACAGGCAGTTGCAGCCCACCATGACTGAGATTATGAGTATGCTGCATAGCCTATAGGACATGCAACCACAGGAGGGACTGTGGAATGATCTGCACTATCAGCAGAGAGGTATGGCATATAGGAAACTGGACTGAACACACCAGAGGAGGGCAACCATTAGGACGTCCATAAGGACATTGGCACATACACATTGCAACAGTGGAATGGTATGGATATGAGGTACATAATAACAGGCCAGGTTTACATAAATAGCAATCCTGGCAGTGTCCACTTCCACTCTTAGAAGGGGCATTCTCATGATCACGGATGATGCTCTTCTTAGTCCACTTTTGGGATGCCCTCACTAAACTAGCCACTCATTGTCCTTCAGTTCCATACTTTCACTATCTCTGGTTGGCCTAATGGGTATAATCGGTAGGTTAGGCAATCCCTTGGGTCATGGATACCATTATTTCTGGTGTCAGCACATAGGAGACTATGACAAGGTTCACAGACACACTGCCTTAATGGTAAACCATTCCTCCATCCAGCCCTGAAACTGTTTGCCCATGTGGTTCATCTGGTCAATGCTTCCCTATATATGCTTCACCCAGACACTGGATGATGTGACCCTTGACTCCCCATAACCTGCTACCCACGAGTGTCTACCTTATGCAGTATCCATAACCCTTATACCTGTGGTAGCATTGCTGTCACCTATCACGCTACCCCACCCCACCTCTGTAAGTAATACCTATGCCATGCTCACCCCTGAGGCCTCTGTGAGTAAGGTCTGTGCACTGTACTGCATAACCTGAGTGTGTTAATGCATGCATTTGTTTCATTATATTTTTCCCTATAATGGCCCATAGGTTTGGATCAGATGCTACAGTTTTGCCAATGCTACTACATATTGTGCCTGCTTCTGCCTTACTTGGGGTACTGCTAATCTTCTGACAGCTCCTCGCTTGACTCCTCCTCCATTGCTGCTGTAGATCAGTCAGGCAGTACTGTGATATTACAAGCTATTGTATGCCAATGTAGTACCATGTTTTGCAACTTGGCACAGACCATGGGTGTCTTCCTGCAGGTCTCCAAAGAATGCTGTAGTGCACCACCAGTTGTAGTGAGCCAGTGGAAGCAAGACTTCATAAGTCTGAACATACGTTTGATGATGTTCTGTGTCTTGGACAGTGTGGTATTATATATTATCTTCACAAAGATCTGTGGGTAGTGTATAGAGGTCATCAGCCATGGTTCCAAGGCATAGGCTATTTCACCTGCTACACACAGCAGGGGACACCATTATATGGGACCTACTGCCTGTGTCTTTGGCAAGTGCATATCCAGCACTTAGTGATGGTCAGTGTGTACACCTGCTAACTACATGACCCCATGGAAAGTCACCCAGTAGAAATCACTAGTATAGGTCTCAGTGCAAAGACTATATCAGAGGATTTTTTTTAAACCAGTTTGATAACCAGTTAAGCCAATTGGACACAAGTGTCGTTTTCAGGGGTGACCTAGGAGCACTGTCTAGTTAAGTGACTTGCTCAGAGTCATACAGGAAGTATCTCATTAACAGCTCAGAACCTTAATCCACTGCCCTAACTGCAAGACTAGAGTCTTTTAAATGTTTCACATATTTTTCTTTTTTTCCTCATGCAAGTTTCCTTTATTCAATAGTATTTCAGTCCTTATCTGTTTCATCTCCCACCTTATTTTATTATTTCAAGGCTAGGTTTTAATCTAGGATCGCCACCTTTTCATTTTTTTCCTGTGTGTGTGTGTGTGTGTGTGTGTGTGTTTGTGTGTGTGTTTGTGTGTGTGTGTGTGTGTGTGTGTGTGTGTGTGTGTGTGTGTGTGTGTGTGTGTGTGTGTGTACATGTGTGAGTGTGTTTTCTTCTTCTGGTTCAGTCTTTGCACCATCTCAGCTTCCACTGTCTAATTGTCTCTACTTGCTTCAGGTATTTCCTTATAAATGCCTGTTCCATTCTTCATGCCCTGCTCTCTAGGTGATACTTTTCCCCAGAAACCTATTTTACTTTCAGAGAGCATTAATCCTGGGAAGTTCTGCCCAAACAAACCCTGTATTCTTACAGGTAGTGTTTACCATGCCTTTGGTTTCCTTTTCCAAGTTAACTTTTATTTATTTATTTATTTAGTTAGTTAGTTAGTACTGACATTTGTTGACTGTGAAAGTCTGACTAGACCTCAAACGCACTCATTTTTAGCAGAGGCTCTGGGAGAAAAGCTCCAACTGTTTGATTACATAACAATAATAATAATAATACCACAAAATATATTACAGGTACAATGGAGGTATTCTATAGCAATATCAAGCATAGCATCAGAAATAGCAAAATTTATACAAATGTTAAAATGCGATAAAAAGTGGAATCTATATACATACAAGTAGTATGGAGAATACAGCAAGGTAAACAAAACATTACAAGTAGGGCTATTGTATTAGTGAGCAAAACAACAGAATAGCCAGTTGAAAACATCAGAAATAGACAGCTGATTCATAATATTTTATAGGGGAGTATATACAAGTGAAAGCAAAATGCATTGAAAAAGAGCTAGCAGTACTACATATTCTATAGACAATTGGGTTTGAGGTGGAGAGAAGAAAAAAGTAGAAATCTGGTGGGGAGAGTTCACCCTAGTTAGAGCAAGAGCAGATTCATGATTTACATAAAAATTCTGTTAATGTAAGTTTAAAAGCATGGTAGTTAGATTTGCATCTGATGGATAGAGGTAATGAATTCCAGTGTTGGCTACAAAGCAGATGCAGTGCTTGTATCTAACACTTTTATTAGGTTTACGAATGGAGAGGAGGAATTTGTCTTCTGATTAGAGTAGTCTATTGGAGTGGTAGCTGTGGAAAATGTGGCCAGCTGAGAGTTTATTTACAGTGTTATGTGTAGTAATTAGTATATAAATTAGAATAATGAGGAAGTTCAAGCCACCTCAGAGTTTGAAGTGATATGCAGTGGTGTGTGAAGTAAGAAGCAAAGTTGCAAGCATTGACTGGCACACATACTTCTATAAAAATGGATATGCTCAGAATTTTGTAGACTTTAATACCAATACGTTGGAGCAAATTGTAAAACCTACCTACTAAAGGCTCCAATATCCCTGATCTGGTCCTAACCAAACTTGATCCTAACCAAATGAGCCCCTTCCTGTAACCCACCATGCATGTCCACATTCCTGTTTAGATGTGACCACAAATCAGCTACTTTCTCTATGAGGCTTAATGGTGCCATCACACCAACAAATGAAACCATCTTTAAGGACTTCTCCAGGGCAAACTTTCTTTAGCTTGCAGAAAACCTATTCAAAATTCTCAGTAATCCCCTGCAAATAGCCTCAACTGAGAGGGCTGTCATATTCACCTCCAATATTTATCATCTTTCTAAATAGCTGCATAGAGATATCTGTGCCTGTCTGCCATAAATATAATGGCAAATTCAGGAATAGCCCTCTCTTGTGGAACTCCCCAATTAATAAACAATATAACACAAGAAGAAAAATAACAAAAAAGATTTAAGAAATCACCACCCATCAGTTCAAGACCGCATTGAAACACGCCGGCAAGAAACTTAAGAGCACAATTAGAAAACGTGAAGCAAAGTATGGACGTACGGTTACTACAGGTATGAAAGGAAATTGGAAAGTATTCTACAGTTATGTCCAGAAATTAAAGGGCATTATTCAACAATTTTCTGAGTTCTTGTATAATATCTTATTTTTAGGTCTCAAGGATAAAGGCATAACAAAACAAGACGAACAAATGCCCAAGGAATGCAGTCAGCAGCAGCCACATAATCCACAAAGAAGGGCACTCGGAGGCACCAGATCAATTGAATAGACACTAATTACTTTATTAACGCTTAACAAAACCACTGCGTTTTCATTTTCATTACAACAGGACTTCATCAGGTAACTCTACCTTTGTGGCTCTCAAGGATATAGCCCATATATTAGCAGATAAATTTAATGCTAACATTACCTTACCCTACCTACCCAGATTATTGCACTAACTAGCATGAAAGATTAGTTTTCTCTGTAATCACCTTGGAGCAAGTTTTAAAATCCCTGTCAAAGGCTTAACATAATCTTTCTGTTGGACCAAACAACATAACAGGCTGTATTCTCATCATGGTCACTATCTGCGTCTCTACTTCAACTGTTCAACCTCAACCTATCCATACAATTTGCACCTGATACCTGGAGAATTCCTCTGCACAAGGGTGGCCTATTTACAAACTCAGGAAATTACAAGCCCATCAGCCTCAGCAGCTTTATATGCAAAGCCAAGGTACGCATTCTAGCAAAACTCAGTTATGCAGGCATAGGCAAATTAACTGATCTAGACCCTCACTCATTCTGTTTTTTGTAAAGTGCAGGTCCTGTTTCCTGAATCTAGAAAAGTTCTTAGAAAAGGAAAATGTTCACTTTGTGAATGCTGCTTATCTTGACCTAACCAAGGCTTTTGTCACTATCCCCTATGCTAGTATTATTGATAAGTTAGACAAACGTGGTGTAAACCCCTTTGTTTGCTATCCAACAGATCCCGTGTAGTGAGAGTTTCCTCTACCCTCCCTGAAAGTAAAATTGTAACTACTGGGGTCCCACATGAATCACAGCTGAATGCTGTGCCATTTAACATTTATTTTGCAGACATCCGTGCCAATGTTTCTGAAGTGAGATTGACCAAGTTTGTTGATGACTGCCAACTGAGTACTATTACCTCCTCATTTATTGATACTTCTCAGCTGCAGCAAGAGCTAGAATATGTATATACTTGATGTACTGAAAACTGTCTCAAACTTAATGCAAAAAGT
Organism: Protopterus annectens; assembly: GCF_019279795.1. NCBI lineage: Eukaryota > Metazoa > Chordata > Ceratodontiformes > Protopteridae > Protopterus > Protopterus annectens. Next base: position 628,358,222 of record NC_056733.1, read on the forward strand.
GCAGCATAAGGGGTACTCCCCTTCAGACAGCTACAGCTGTAAGAGACCTGAGTAATTATGTGGACATCTCTCTCCAATGTAATCATTATGTTTCCACCATAGTCAGGAAATCCTTCCATCTGACCCATTTCCAAGGGAATTTCTTCAAGATCCAAAGAAGTCATCATACCACTGTACTCTTCCCTTATCAGACCCACCCCTGAATACAGTACCCCCTTTCACATGTATAAATTCAAGGATATTACTCAACTGGAAAGGCCCAATGATATTTAACCAAAAGAATTAAAGGCCTTAAATCCTTTAACTGCCCTGCTAGATTAGCACGGCTCTGCTTATACTCAGTTACCTACCGGCTGCCTGGAGGAGAGCTGTGTTTTGCTTTTCAAGCTGTGAAAGACCAAATACTATTTCACCTCCTATTTGTTTATAAAACCAGTGGCTTTACAAACACTTGCACTAGGGACCTAAATTTTACAACAACAAATAAACAAGACTTGCTGGAGGGATAAGTTCTAAACTCAATACATTCCCAGCCTATGGAACAAGTTACTATTACAGGTCAAGCAAAGTATTACTTTGTCAGCCTTTTAGGCTAGTTTTGATGACTGGATGTGTAGTCATAAATTTACACCAGGGTTATCATGTATGGTACTGTATGATTTGAGAGGTGGGCACTATTAAGTACTCGTAAAGGGTGACAAGAACGTTTAAGTAATTCTACATAATGCAATATATAGCTAGGCCTCTTATGGTCCTAGTGATCGCATGACTATTATTCTTTTGTTCATGGTGGCATCTCCAGGCATTTCTCTAGGATCATCCTAGTGACTCCTCTAGGCATCATATACTGCGTGTTCACATTTACATTAATATGGCAAAACCATGCTACTGAAATTTTTTATTTTAAAGTCCACACAATGTGCTGCACAGCTGCTTTGATATCTGAACTCTTACACAGCTAAAATAATGTTTGAATATTGCTTGTGTGCTGTTTATGTTGCCATGCTTTTCATATTGCTCTGTCTATCTCAACAAGCAAGTAACACAGACAAAACTGCTTAACCTGTTTTAAAAGCTAGCAGCTGGATGAACAAAATGCTGCTGATTCTGAGTGTGTGTGTGTGTGTGTGTGTGTGTGTGTGTGTGTGTGTGTGTGTGTGTGTGTAACTTGAGTGGTTATTGAAATGTAAGTTGTTTACAAATCATTACAAATATTAGTTTGTGTGGCGTTATAGTTACTTTTAAAATCTTTTAACCACACACAAGGCAAGGTTGGAGCTGTAGTTCACCAACAGTTTATTGCACCACAAAATAAAAGAAACATAAGCGCTTTTGTTATATAAAATACATAACTTCATCAGATAAAAGTCAACATTCAAATGGGCACATATATATGACTTGCATTATCACATGACAAACACCAATTAATGAATTAAAGCAACAATGTATAAAAATGTATAAAAACTGTTAAAAACACATAACCATCAGTAGATTCCCCAGAAAAAAATATTTATTTATAAAAATAATGCATAAATATGAATGTGAAAAAGCACAAATTTTAAAACCAACTAAAAAGGTAAATATGTAAATGTGTGTGTATAATTAACACATATTTATGTGCATAAATCTAGAGCATTAGACCACTTCTTATATTCTTTTGCATTTGTTCAATTTTAATGAACTTAAAGTGGTGTTCAGGGAATTCCAGAATATGTCTATATAGGGTATTGGTAGTTTTTTGCCCTATATAGACATATTCTGGAATTCCCTGAACACCACTTTAAGTTCATTATAATTGAACAAGTGCAAAAGAATACAAGAGGTGGTCCCTGGCAATTGTTCTTGGAGAACTGTGAGCTGTATTGGATTTTGCGCCTGGATGCAGTGGGGTTCCCAGGTTTAAATGAAATTGCATCTATAGGATGTGTGTTAAAAATGAAGGCAGAACTGAGATAGCATAGAGTTATACAAATAAATATGTGTTAATGGACTTATACACACACATTTACATATTTACATTTTTAGTTGGTTTTAAAATATGTGATTTTTCACATTCATATTTATGCATTATTTTCATAAATAAATATTTTTTTTCTGGGGAATCTACTGATGGTTATGTGTTTTTAACTGTTTTTATACATTTTTATACATTGTTGCTTTAATTCATTAATTGGTGTTTGTCACATGATAATGCAAGTCATGTATATGTGCCCATTAGAATGTTGGCTTTTATCTGATGAAGTTATGTATTTTATATAACAGAAGCCCTTATGTTTCTTTTATTTTGTGGTGCAATAAACTGTTGGTGAACTACAACTCCAACCTTGCCTTGTGTGTGGTTAAAACGTTTGTACTTTTCTGTGGAATCTAGTACTTTTAAAATCTGCTTAAAGACAAATAATGTAATGAATGCTACTAATGTAATGATTAGTTTGCCTTGAACAGTTTGCCATTTGCACTTCAGTATCTAGAGATATAAACATTTTGTTTATTTTATTTTATGTTCTCCTTTGTTGACCAACTTAGTCCTCACTAGGCTAGTAGCCTCTTTTCAGGGGATACCTGAAGTGGTATTTGTACTACTAGGGGAAGTTTGGCCAGGGCATCGAGGAACTACCCCTACTCATTAGGAGAGTGCTTGTTCCATTCCTAGCACAGTGGTGGCTGGGAGAACAGTACTCAAGAAGATCCAAGATGGAGGATAGCACCAATGTGAATGCCAATGCATTTTTTGAAGCTCTACAAGATTCTGAGGAGCTGTTTCAGCAGAATTTGTTTCATTGGAAGTAAATGTTCAAAACAGTGATGGATGTGTTATTACAACCCTCCAGTTGGGAGAGTTGTGGGATGATGTGTTGGATGAATTGCTGTTGCACAGCAAGACAGAGAGTGGAAACGATATTTTATGGGGTGAAATTATGGACACAATTCAGTCATAGGAATTGGAAGCCATTTTGAAAGAAGATTGCCAGGCAAAGAAATCATATGCCAAGACTGTTAAAGAAACTGCAGGGGAAAGTGATGAGAGATGAACAGAGGAAAGGAAATGTCAACAACCAAAGTAAATTTACGCAGGGAATTCAGAACAAAGAAGAAAAAGAAATGGACAGGTATGACATTTGGGATAATTTTATGGTCCCATTGGGAGTAAAGGCTCAGGAGGTAAGATTTTTTATTCTTATTTTATTCATTAATATACATTTTGTGACGTTATTTTTGAAACTAGTTTTGTTCTGGAAAGTTTTTTTTTGGGGGGGGGGGGGTTATGAGAAGAAAAAGAACTATAATCCATGGAATTCTTGTATAGTTAAAGCATTTCACTGAGAAACAAAAAGGAAAATGCATATTCAGTTTCAAACTGAAGTTATAAAAGAGCCATTTAAGCAAACTCTGTAAAGAAGTTGTGGACATTAGCAAAGTTTAGGATGACAGAGGATTGTGGACTTGGGGATGGGACTGTCATATTGTACTGAAAATGGAGAAAGAAAAAATTGTTCATATCCCTAGTATGATAAATGTACAGGGTAACAGAGGTGTTGTAAAATATTGGGGACAACTAAAAACATGTTTTTTTTCCTGTGGAAAAGATTATAATTTGATAATTAATTGTGAGAAGAAAAAATCTTATATTTGTAGGGAAACGGGTCACAAAGCAAAAAAGTGTGAATTGAAATGTTATAAATGTAACAAAACTGGGCATTTATGGATAGATTATAAACAAGAGAAAAGGGAGGAAGAAGTTAAAGAAAACAAAAGTGAGGACAGTATGCAAAGAGAAGAAACAGTCCCTATAAAAGATAAAGAGGAAGCAGAGAAGCAAGATCAGGGTAAAAATAAAGATAAGGATAAAGAGAAAAATGAAACCGAAGATAATATAGAAGAAGGTTCTGAAATAAGTGATGACGAAGATATAAATCAAAAAAACAATGAAATGTGCTAAAAATTATATTGCCAGGTAAGAGACAGAAAAAGAAAGTTTAAAGTCATGAGTGTAAAAGAGATTAAGAAAGGAAATGGATAAAGCAAATTAGATAAATACTTCATGTACGTAACAACACAAATACCCTAGAAGACATCCTCCAGTGGCTATTGTTCTAGGGGACTTTAATATTGACTGGAACACCTGTTCCTCAGACCCCCCCTACCACCCACTTAAATTTGTACAACTTTACTCAAGTCATATCTTCCCCCACTGGAATCAGTAAGCCCCACAACAAAGAAAGTATTCTAGACTGGATTCTCATAAACAACCACCCCTACATGTATAAAACAGGCACCCAACCCGACGATATTAGTGATCACTACCCCACCTATATAATCAGGCAAAAAAAAATGATATTCCTCAGCCAGCCATCTTCAAAACCATTAGGAGCAACAAGAACTTTAATCAAACTAAATTCCAAAGTGAGCTCAAGTTATGTGACTGGTCTCGCCTAAAATGGCTCCCACTAGATGAAGCAGTTGCTTATTTTAAGTTTCTTGAAATCCTTGACAATCACGCTCCTACTTGAGCAATCAGAACCAATAATAAATAGCACCATGGCTGTCAAAAGGTACCAGACAAAAAAAATCATACAAAGGAACAAAGCCTGTGCTTCGTGGAGAACCACCAAATCCTCAAAGGACCAACTATTATATAAGCAACTAAGGAATGATACAAAGAAGTCCATTACGCTGGACAAAAAAAAAAAATATTACTGTCACCTGCAACAAAAACACCAAAATCACCCGCAGAAATTTTGGGCTACTTTAAATAACCTCTTCCACCCAGGACATTCCACTATTCCTACCCCCTTGGCTACCCTCCAAAAACCTCCTGAAAATGTGACTAACACCTTCAGCGCCTTCTTTACAGAAACTATTCAATCCCTCACCAACAATCTAGCCCCCAGTAGCCCAAGTACTATCAACCCCACACCCAAAATGCATCTGTCCTTCAGTTTTCAACCAGTACCAACATCACTTATCAGGTCACTGATGAAAAAACTAAAACCCACCACCCTATCAGCAGATATCCTCCCAGCAGTGTATCTACAAAAAGCCACAAATAAATTAGCATACCCCATTTCAGTACTAATCAATAGAACTACTCTCAAAGCCTACATCCCTTCCATATGGAAGATCTTTCATATTATTCCACTTCATAAAGGAGGTAGCTCCACTGAATTATCAAACTATAGACATGTAGCCATCCTGTCACCCTTGGCAAAAATCATGGAAAAATGTATCCACAAACAACTCCTACCCTATCTTAATCTGAAAAAGCTTTTAGCCTCCTCCCAGCATGGTTTTTGACCATACCACAGTACAACCTCAGCCCTCCTATCATTCTCTCATACAATAAATACAAACCGTAACAACAACAAGCTCTCCTCTGCCCTTTTCTTAGACCTATCCAAGGCGTTTGACATGGTAAACCACTACCTACTAATAAGTACACTAAAAACACTCTCACTAGATAACCAAGCAATTCTCTGATTTCAGTCTTATCTTAGCGGCAGACAACAAGCTGTATTATGGAAGGGGACTCTATCCACTCTATTACCAATCACCCTTGGCGTCCCTCAGGGGTCTTTATTAGGCCCACTCCTATTTTCCATCTTCATTAATGATTTGAGTACAGTCATCCCAAAAGCAAAATGTATTCAGTATGTGGATGATGCTTCCCTAATCTCTTCTGCTACCTCTCTGACAAATTTACAGAATCTATCCCAAAGCACCTTTAATAAGGTAGAAAACTGGCTCACTCACTGGCATCTTCTATTAAATCCAAATAAAACAAAGCTGTTACTCTTTACCCCCACTAGTAAGGTTCCATTGCCATTACTTACCATAAAATCCAACAATGGAACTCTAATTTCCCCAGAACCTACTACTAAGCTACTAGGTGTATTCATCGACAACAGTCTCAAGTTCAGTGCTCACATTGACCATACCATTAAGACAGTAAATAAAAAACTTGGCTCTTTATATAAGATTAAACAATTCCTTACCCCATCTGCTAAGACCATGATTGCCCAAACACAATTACATTCAATCCTGTTATATGCCTCTCCTATTTTTACAAATCTAAGTAAATCTGACCTAAATAAACTCACTAGCTGCTACAATAATATTGCCTGATTTGCCACATGTTCACCATACAGACAACACCATTGTCTGAACCTTCAAGCTCTAGGTTGGCTAGAACTACCCTGTCAAATACAGTATAATGAATTAATCATGGCACACAAAGTTCTCTGTCAACCAGAAAACACACTCATACTTAAAAATATCATCATCCCATACAGTAACCTAAAAACTTTCCGCTCCTCCAATAGAATGCTTGTTCAAACTGTTAAAACCAACAACTTAGCTGGTGACTCTCTATTTACTAACTCTGTTGGCAAAATCTGGAACTTACTTCCTGCTGAACTCACTGGAGTCCCCTCTTTCACTCAATTTAAAACATCTCTTAAAAAAACACGTAAAAATACATTGGCTATGCCCTTGTATAAACCCTGACTAACTCTCTCTCTGTTTACTATGGATCTCTAAAACCTGACCTCTTGTTGAAACTATCTTTACCATAACTCTGATACTTCAGCTGTTCCAGTAGATAGATTAGTGATTGTTCACAGCTGTGTACTGCTAACATTACTGTGTTTGTGCATAAAAGTCTATAATTTCTTAAATCTGCTATATATTCTGGCATATCTGGAATTGTTTTTGTAAGTGTTTTTGCACAAAGTATATAATTGTCAAAGTATGTAACTGTCTTGTACAAATGTATACAATTGTCAAGTTACTCTGTCTGTATGTATGTATCTATGGAGCTTTTCTCCCCGGGCCTCCACTGAAAGTGGACCAAAATCCAGTCTGGTAAGCTGCAACAAAGATATAATAACAACTTTAGGCTGCTTTCCGTAAACGTAAATAGTATCAAATATAGAAAAATAGGCATCCTAAATTGGTGTAATAAGTATGATATTGACAAAATAATATTGGAAGATGTAAGATTTTTTGACACAAGAAGAGAGATTACAAAGACTCTTTGGGGAGGAGATACAATATGGAACCTACAAATGTAACTATGTTCAAGCATAGTTGTACTTTTTAGAAAGTCAGTGAAAATAGTGAACATAACATTGGCAAGGGCGAAAAGAATAACTATATCTTAAATGGCGTAATCAGGTATATAGAATTATAGCATTGTATGTCTATGTTACAAGTAAAGAAAGGGAAATGTATTTCTTAAAAGTGTGGGTTATGTAGTAATTAATATGAATATAATATTAATAGGAGATTTTAATTGTGATTTGACAGGAAAAAAGAAGAGATGGAATGATGCTAAGACAAATTCTGAAGTTATAAAATGCGGCTATTTAAAGATTTTGAATAATAATTTGTGGACATATAGTGAAGGTATATAGAAAACAGAAATAAATTATTTTGTTATATCACAAGGTTTAAATATAACTAAAAGAAAGACACTTGTAACACGGTATTCAGATCACTTAGCCATACAGATAGAAATTCAAGAAAATAAGGAGCATATCAGAGTGGGAAAAAGAATAAAAAGAAGAAATGAAAAACTATGGGATGAAAATGAAAACCATATAAGTATACATTTATGGAAAGATTGCATTTCCACTAGAGCGAGTTATAAAAAGCTTTGAAAGAAAAATATAAAAAATGTTTTTTAGAATGGCAGTCAGATGTAAGAAAAGTGGAAAAAAAACAAATTATAAGACAACATGTATGGATGTTTTAAAGGATTTGGAAAAGAACAATAGGGAATATTCTATGACAGAATGGAGAATTTATGAAAAAATCAAGAAAAAATTATAGAGTTATTTAAGCAAATATGTTATTTACAAGGTAAAACAGTATCAGCTTATCTGAGTGGCATATTTAAAGAAAATACTAGTAAAATGAGAGAAATGAACGATGATAGAGGAGAGGTAAGCTCTCAGGAACAAATATGGATTATTCTAGTAAATTATGCAAAGAAATGTTTCAATATACAAAGAAAGTACAAAAAAGAATGTCACATTAAAAAATTGTCAGAGCAAGAAAATAAGGAATTGAAAAATGAGATTTCCTTATATGAATTAGATAAGGTACTTAGACAAACTAATTTACTGCCAGTTTCAGGATTAGGTGCAATAGCATACCAGTTTTTTTTTAAGAATTGTATGGATTGGCAGAAAAGTTACTTCTTAAAAGTTATGAATGAGTAGATACTGAGGGTGTTATGTATAAAGATTTATGCAGTGGTATACTTAAAGTTGTATAGAAAAAGGAAGATACAAATGAAATTGAAAATCGGAGACCTTTAGTATTGAACAATACAGCTTATAAGATGTTTATGAAAATCAATCAGAAGAGAATTGAAAGTAAAATGAAAAGTATTATGGAAGATAGCATATATAGTTTAAAGGGAAAAGGATGTCAGGAATTATTCACAGGAAGGGAAATTGTATATGATGTTATATACAGGATGTATGAGACTAAGATCATGCTAGGAAAGTTAAATAATGCTTTTGATACAGTGCAACATGAACCTTTGTGGACAGTTATGGAAGAGTATAACACTAACATCAACAAAACCTGCTGGAGAGACAAGTTTGTCTGCCAGTGGCTGCCCCATCTCTGGAATAGACTTCCCATACTCGACAAACAAAGTACCTCGCTGACCCTCATCAAGCGCAACCTTGATGAGTAGATGGGGAAACACAAATTTGTCCCATGGGTTCTTCCTGTCTCCCTCATTGACAGGGGCAACAGGTGCTCACTGAGGTTTCTTTTTGGGGATAAACTCTTGGCTAGGCTTGTGTAAGGGCCCCAGGGCCACTAGTCTAGTAACCTCCTATGATTAGTAAGAAAATTAAGAATATATGTTGTTCTACACATAATAAAAATAAAGAATTTTAGTGAATGGATTGTTAAGCAAAGAAATAGATATAAATAATGGCATTTGTCAGGGGTGTCCTATGAGTAGTATGTTATTTGCATTAGTTATGAATGTATTAGAGATGTGAATTTGCACATGAGAAGTGCTGCTTATATTACTAATAAAGGGATAAAAAATTCCAGTCATGTTTACTTATGCAAATGATATACAGAGTATAAGAAACAAAGTCTGTATGAAAGAAGTTATATGTTATATACATTAATGTTTACACAGAATAGGCATTACTTTTAAATATAGAAAAAAAGTAAAGGACTGGTGATATATTAAAGCTAGGAGGAGTATTGTTCTTGATAAAAGAAATCTGTGCAGAATAATATTTGAAGGTAAAAATGTAAGTGAGGAACAATGGAATAGGATAATAGATGAAATAAATGAATTTTGTTGTTTTTTGAAAACTTGCAAGCTATCAGTTAATAAAAATGTTTGTTTGATTAATTTAGTTATAGTGGGGAAAACTGCATATTTAGCTATTGTCTACATGTTGCCAATAATCTTTGGAAAAGAAATGCTAAAAGTATTTTTTTTCTTTTATATGGGATTCAAGACTGAATCCAGTGAAGATGAGTCTTTTACATGGAGAAGGAAGATAGAGGTTTAGGCTGCTTCTTTGAATTTGTATAAAGTTTTGTTTTGGATAAATTATACAAATGAAAAGTTAGTAGTACATTTACTAGAGTGCAGATATAAACAGTATTAGGATATGTTAAAAAAATCCATGATGTAAAGAATGTTTAAATAAAGTAATGAGATGTTATCAAGAAAAATTCTCTATGGAAAATAAAAAATGACACAGAAAATGAGAGTAAAGTATGTATAAACATATCATGATAGAATATTATGTGACTCCTTAGTCTGAGCTAATGAATGAAAAAGTTAAAGCTGTAAAACGTCCAAGAAGTATGGTGTAATGAGCAAGTAGAATGCCAAGATTTTTTTATAGAGATTAGTGATTAGTAAATTACCAGTAAAGGGAAATATGCCATATAAAAAAATCAGTGAAAGAGTTTGTATATATTGTGGTAAAGAAGAAACTACCGAGCATGTTTTCTTACAATATATAAGGGTTGCAAAATTGTGGGAAAAGTTGTGTAAAGAAAATTTCTTTGAAAATATAAAGGAGGCAAATTAAATAAATATGGATATGATTATGTATGGATATTATAGCCATAAAGGTAAGTAATATGTTAGTAAAATAGATAAAAGATTATTTTATAATGTGTAGACCATTTGGATTGAAAGGCTGAATGAAATCATATTTAATGGTAAATGGAGATTAGCAGTAAATTTAAAAAAAATTAGATGGTAGTTGTGGAAAAAGAAGTGGGGGTCAAATAAGATAATGAAGATAGATGTTTAGTATAATAATGAAAGGTAAGATATCTATGACTGTGTGACAATAACAGAAAGGAATGGAACTTTGTACAGACTGTGTGACAATAACAGAAAGAAATAGAAATGTGTACACTGTATAAATTTGTAAATATGTAAGTTTGTAAATAGTATTATGTGTTGTTTGTTTTTTTAAATAAAGAGCTCTTACTGTTTTCAGTAGGTGCTATGGGATATTTTGCATCTACCTCAAACAGATGGGGCCTTGTTTTAACATCTCTTCTGAAGGATGGCACACTCAGGAGTGCAGCACCCCCTTTATGTTGCATTGCAGTGTCAGCAGTAAATCTACCTGATGTGGGAATAGAAACCACGGCCTTCTGCATCAAAGGCTAGTGTGCTACCTGTTGCTGCACTGACATTTGTTTAAACTGTAGCTTGATTTTGTCAAAAGCCTCATAATGCAGCTATTGGAAGGTGAATTGCCAACTTTCAGAGTTCCATTGAAGGAACCTACTTGTAGAAACTTAGATTTTACATCTTGCTTGATTTCTTGCCTTCCAGCCCTCTAATACTCTGGTCATGTGTGTGCTTTTGCTGTACTTATCCAGCTTTGGTCCATTTTACCTCATGGTATTTTCTCTTATCATTTTCTAGCAATGCTTGAGGTCATTTTGCAGCATTCCATGCATAGTATCTTTATTTCAGCTAAGTAATAAAAGTCCTGGTCATCCATCTACATTTCTTTCTCCTCATTCTTCTGTTGCAAAGGTAGAAGTATCTACTTTGTGGATGTGCACACAGGATGTTTAGGATGTGAAGGTCTTGAGATGCTTTTCAGCAGAAAAGGATTGGGCTCCTGTCATTAAGTGCAGTTCAGAGAGCAGATTTCATTCTGAATGAAAAGTGAACCTTATCCTTGTGATTAGGATTACAGGAGGTGTACATTTTTAAGGAGTCCTTAGAAGTGCATTGGAGCAAAGGCCTGTTTGTAAGAGTTACATGTAAGACAATCAGTTATGCATGCATGTGCAAGAGTTTATATCTGTATAAAAGATATATTTAGGGGCCCTAAAACAGGTAGTCATATGGAGGGGTACACTTTGGGGGGGGGGTATTTGATATTCAGTTATATCCAAAGAGATATTTACACTTCTGGAGATCTTTAAAATGAGGGGTTCACAAGCCATGGATCCTTTTGCATGGAGTTTAGCCTAAGACTATTCCAACATGCACTGACATTTAAGGGTTGCACCCAGGGGCTTTCAAGTACTGCTGTTTAGGTAGCTACATTTAAGGGTTTATCAAACATGTACCCCAGAGTTGGGATTACCCTATGAGATTTCAGATATGTATCTCTGTACAGGGGGTTGTGCCCAAAGATACGCAGACATGTATGTCTATGCCGGGATTACATATAGGACCTTTCAGATATGTACCCCTCTATGGGAACATATAGTTTGGATCTCTCAAATATTTATCCTTTTCTGAGGTGTTACGTCTATGGCCCCCAGGCATATGTATCCTTTTGTAAGAGTTTGCATACAGAAACCATTAGACAGCCAGCTCTCTTTAAGAAGTTATACTTATGGGGCCATCAGACTTCACTAGACAGGGAATTATAACTATGGTAGACTTCATTTGCCAGCAGCTAGTCGGAAGGGAAAAATTAACTCTTTGTACATTCTTCTTTCTTTTTGCAGATGACATTGTTAAAAGTTGAAATCAATGCACTACAAGAGGAAAAGGAACACCTAAGGGCACTATCAGAAGGCAAGGAACTAAATGAACAGCTGCAAAGAGCCCTCAGAGACCGAGATGAAGCCATCGCCAAGTAAGTGAAACTCTTTACTATTTCTATTTATTTAACTTAGAGCAGTCATAGTGATTAGGTATAAAGTATCATAGCAATGTTTTAGATTCTTAAATTGGCATATATTTCTCATTTTAAAAAATCATGTATTTGTTTACTGGTGGTGCACTGCATCATCACTGGCCTTTTTTAGCCATGAGAATAAATGTAATATATTTAATTTTAGAGTAGCCAGTCAAACAGCATTTATTTCAGAGGTGGGAGGAAACCACAATGCCCAGAGAAAACCCACTCATACATGGAGGGAGCATGTAAACCCCTCCCATACTGTGACTAAAGATAAGGATTGAATCCCAGCCTCTGGAGCTGTGAAGCAGAAATCCTTGACATGCAATAATAAGGTAATGTGCTTTTTGTGGAATTTACTGCTGGAATAGTCCTTTCTGTAATGTTACCAGTAAAAGCAATCTAGCCCATATTTTATATGGGAAATTTAATGCGGTGCCTTCACATACATGCCTGTGTTTACTTGCAAAAGATTAATGCAAAGTCAGCATTTGCAAAATGTATGTTTAAGGTGGTGCCTGCCGCTGCACAGTGAGAATGATTTGTTGTGGTGTTTACATTTGCAAACACAGACCTTGTGTTCACAAAGGGGAGATTTACTGTGATAGGTTCATAGGTAATTGATAGGCTAATGACCCTAAAGGGCCTTTTTAAGCTTATGCCTGCTTCCCAACTGTTTTAGACAGGGTTTGATACCATAGGTTTGTATGGGGAGTTTACATAGCTTGGGTATGAGTGGTCATGCATTTGCAAGCTGTCTCTTTCTAATAGAGACATAGGCGCCAGACCAAGGGTAAATGTTCAAATTATACTTGAACAAGTGCAGGCAAGAACTCTGTTTCACATAGTTGGGAAGCCTCTTCCAGAGAAGCGGTAATCTCTGAGACTCATACCTGTCCCTCCAACATGTGTTATTTATGTTACCCAGTCCAGGGATTTAACCGTGTCTGTGTTTCTGATGCTATTTGTTTTGTGGACATGTAGTAGGTCCATCAGAGCTGGATCAGAGGATGCTTTGTAGGCCAGGCGTACATCACCTCTCAGCAGTCATTAGGAGACCAAATATATTGATAGGGCTTTGAGGCAGTCCATGTATGACATGTTTTCTATACCACGCATTTGTTTTTTGTGAGGAATCTTTATTGCATATATCAAAGGGAGCATTGTAATGCCAAGTTATACTTGAACACGTACAAGCAAAAATTCTGCTTCACATAGCTGGGAATTCTCTTCCAGAGACCCTAAAGGCATAGATCACTTCTCAGCAGTCATTAGGAGTATGACATGTTTTGTGCACAATATATTCTTTTTGTGAGGAACCTTTATTGCATATATTGAAGGGGGCATTGTAATCAATTCTTATTCTAATGAGGGCCGAGTAAAACAGAACAATGACATCTTTGACCTTAGATGCCATACCTTTGCTTATAAGTTATGCAATATAGAATGGTTTCCTTACTACAGTAGACATATTATATTCAAAGGCCAAATCACTGTCCACATGCATTTTCAAATCCCTAACCACAGGGTCTATTCTCTCAGGAGACTATTGGTAGTAATTACCCTGGGTGGCAGTCTTACTGAAGGTTACTAATATACATTTCTTGACATTGAATTTTAGGCTGTGACTCTGGCACCAGTTGTTAGATTGTGTCAGGCCCTCTTTGTCTTCATTAACAAACATGAATTGTGTGTTTACAGAAGGGAGAATTACTGTGGTTCCCACCTCAACAAACATCGACTCTGAGGAGTAGTCACAAAGAAACATAATGCAACTTTGCTGTGATAAATAGGGCATCCAAGACAGCATGATGTGGCCAAATGAGGATTAGGTATGCTTAAGTACTCATATAGTGAGGACATAGCAGGAATAGTGCTACACAGTAAAGTCTTGCAGTTGCAAAAAAAAAAAAAGAAAGAAAAAACAATCACTGCTCAACAGAGCGAACCAATGCCATACATGGTCATGAAACATAAGAACATCAGGTTGTGTGCCTGATGCTATGCTTATCCTTGTGATACCCATGCCCTGGCCCAGCAATCAAGGAGCCTCAATCCTCACCACTAACACCAGTGAGGGGCGTCTCATATAGGAGGAAAGGATAACAAATACACACAGTAAAGTGCAATTTCCCTTAAGAGCACACAGAGATCACAGTCAGTTCGGGTCTGGTCGCTCCCTTGCTCTCCAGGTCCCCAATAAGACTTCCCACTGGCACAGTTATAGGGTCCAGATCTCAGTCTAGTTGGCAAGCTAAAACCTCCAGCACCCTCGTTGTCTAACCAGTGCTTCATGTCCCTGCCCGAGTAGCACACACACACACACACACACACACACACACACACACACACACACACACACACACACACACACACACACACACTTTGAGAAGAGTTTATATAACCACACAGACACTCCTGGGGAAGGCTGGCACAGGTTCTCCAGCTGTGCCCCTTTTCCCCAGACTATTTGGTAGTACCACTTGCCACCACCCACTAATATTTATCAGCTACTCAAAGGCCCTTAAAAGGGTGTCCAATTATTACTGTGCAATATTATTATCCAATTGGTAGTATAGCCCAGGGCTAAAGCTATTAGAGTGGCTTTGTACAATTTCACCAAAGGCATGCAAGTACTCTTAAGAGCTTAAATTATCTCTACACAAAGCAGCCACAGCTGAAAGGTTTAAACATATCTAATAATAAATAATAAAAACACAAGACAATGCTTTCTACTACACAGTGGTAGTCAAGAGTTCAGAGATCACAGAGAAATACTTAAAATAATTCAGTAGTACAGTTCTGACATCGCAGTAAAACACTTAGTCTAATCTTTCTAGTTTCTAGCTATTTCTAAGAGAAAACACAAGTCTAAGATAAACTTACTTATAGAGCAAGACAGTGCTGTGAGTTGGATGGTCAAGACAAAAATGCTTAATAATCTCTAATTCTCTCTGTTTTTAAAATCACATTCCTGGTTCCCATTACATCATTCTTCACACTTCCCTAGATTCCCAGGCTAACAGAAACTACATTTACATTCTTGACATCTCCTTTTGTTATCTTGCAGCTGGTCAGGAAGGATAGCAATAAAAATATATTTGCATGTTTAAATCTAGCAATTTAACTCTTGGTTAAAACAATAGAAAGAATGCCTTCATCTAAACAGGCTAGAGCCTACTTTAGATCAAAGGGTCACAACATGCTTTACTTGGTCAGCTTTCTGCCAGCAGAGTGTATTGTTGTTACATTAATATTTACAGATGACAGAATTATCTCCAATATTTTATCTGGTTAGGCTGGCAGCCTTCACAATCCTCACATGCATTAAACTGATATGAGACTGTTGCATGGGCACAGCTGTGAGCATATACAGAAGCTAGTTAGCAAGGGAGAAGCAAACAGAGGATGCATAGAAGGACAGTAGGATAGGAAGAATGAAATGTGGGTGGGGGAAGTATGTTTTTTTTGTGGGACAGATGTACTTTATTTTCATAAGAAAAATAGAGGAGTAAGATAGCACTGGAAAGTGTGAAAGAAAAGTGGTTATAGGGATTGCACCAAGGGTAAACACTCTAATATAAAACACACAAACTAGCAGGAGATGTAATGGCACATGGAGGCAACAACAGAGAGGCACTGATTGAGGATGCAGAACTGGTGGTGGGGAGGATTGGACAATAAATAGGAGATGGAATATGGCACACAAAGATGCTGAACACTACATCTGGTATGGGAGGGCATTGAGAATGACTTGCTAATCCAGCCTAGAGGGCAAACCACCCAGAAGTCAGTCACCTCTGTTGCTGACTGTGACATAGGGAGATACTGCCAGCACACCTGTCTGGAATTATGTAAATAATTATATGTCATTTGTGAATATCAACATGATCTATATAAGATGTTTGTGTTACAAATGTATTAGAACTGTATGTCGTGTATATCAAACTGGTCTGTACAGATGTGTATTAAAAAAGGTATTTTGTAAAGTACTGAGATTAAAGATGTATCCACAGTGTGCCCTGCTGGGAGAGAACAACAATTTGCATACACTTTTGTAACTGTTTACATGTATATATTTGAAACTGGAATACAGGAAGTTAACTTCAGTCCAGCAAAACTTCAGAAAAGTAACTGAAATTGAATTACTTTATGGCAGCTAGAGACAGAATGTCTGTACTAGGGAGTTTTCTGTATTGTCTTTAAAGTGAACTAATTAGTAGTTTTGAAAACATGAAGGAGGCAATTGTTTTATGACTTCCAGCATCTGCCAAAGATCTTAGGTCTATGTATTTTCACAGGTAGATGCTAAATAGCTAAATACTTCTAGCTTCCAGCAGTGGGGGTTTCATCTGCGATAGTCAGATGACAAGAAATGATGCCATTCTGCAAGCTATCCCAGCAGTAATATTTGAGATATTAATTTAAGAAGTCTCTGAGAGTGAAACACAGCATTCTGTAGTCTGTTTTGGACCTGACATCAACTAGAAATGAGTTGGTTCCACCGGCCCGAGGCTCCCTATATCCCACAATGCTAGGCGAGAGTTACCTTAGGCAAAAGGGACGGTTAGTTTAAAAGGAAACAACCGAAAGTGATATTTGAGGAGCCTGGCTACGGTTGCAAAAGATCGCAGCAAGGCTTGTCCGCAATGTGATTGACTTTCCGGGGATGTCTGTTGCTATCAAAGAGAAGAAAAAAGAAAATGCCACAGTCTGAGTGCTTCTCGACACAGGGTATGATCTTTATGTGCAAGTGGCATTCGTTTGGTTGCCATGCCCTCTAAATTTGCGCCTTGTAGGTAATAGTGCGACAAAGGCGACAAAACAGACTTTTCGCATTTATTGAAATACCCAGTTTTTGACAAACGCCAAAAAGTAATCTCTGGCCATCAGAAGGAGATGCTTGCCAGGCTTCTGGGCACAGTGACAATTCCCCGACTGCCTGCTTCCCGATTGCTGGTTCTCTGGACCCCCCCCCCCTAGGGCGGCTTATTCCATTTATTCCCACTCTGCCTCTCTGCCTGGAAAACGCTCTGTGCGTCAGGCGAAAGTGCCTTTGGGGTAAGGCCTAGAAGGAGTCGAAAAATGGACCGGCAGGATGATCCATCAAAAGGGAGTTTGAAAAAAGGCGTCTTTGAAGTTTCCGCAAAAGTTGCATAGCCAGGCTCCAGGCGTACGACAAACCTACCCCCCCCTCTTCCTGCGGTTGCTCGCTCCATCTGAAACCCGCAGCTGTGGTCTCTTCAACATTTCACTCGCTTCCTGATCAAGTCCCTTTGAAGACAGTGAAATAAATCCCCAAAGGGGCGAGGTCCCCACTCCGAGGAGCTAAGGACCCCTCGCACCGAGATGATGGCTCCGGGGCCGCGATGTCGGCCGAACTCACCAGCGCCGAGGCACCGAGAGAGGGAGAGGACAACCTCGGCTCGCGCGGCTCGGGAAGCCACAGAACTGTGGACTGAGTCTTATCGGCTCCAGCGCCGAGCCGATAAAGGCAAGTGTTGAACAACTCTCGGTCGTCTCGGAAGCCGCCGGGGAAGACCTCGATGCTCTTAGAGGCTTCCTGGAATCAACTTGTTTTTCTCTCCTGCAGGACCCCTGGGCTGAAAGCCAGCACAGCACACAGGGAGTCACCTGCAGCAAAGAGCAGACACAGACACAAGAGTGGGTGCGAGCTGTCGATCCATTCACCACATCTGCCTTGCTCTTAAATAAGTTAACTAGGGTATAGTAATGGTCTTAGATTCAGTCAGGAATATAGTGAAGCTAGTTTAGATATTTTTCTTTATTTATTTAAGACTGTCCTGTAATGTTGTTTTAAATATTTCCTGTGATGTTGAACTATGATGTCACTGTAAAAAAATATATATATATATATATATATATATATTTATATTTATAGTATTGTCTTGTTCATTTATTATTTATTATTAAATATATTTAAACATTTCATTTTGGCTAGATCTGTGTAAGGATATTTAAGTTCTGAGAGTACTTGTTTATTTATTTGGTGATACTGTGTAGGCCACTCTTAATAGCCTTGTTCTTGGTCAAACTGCCAGTTGTATTGATAGTAACATTACACAGTAAAATTGGACACCTTTTGTTAAGGCAACAAGCAGTGTGATGGGACAACAACCTGTCCTCACTGCTACCCATTAATACCGGAGTCCCACAAGGGTCCAGTCTAGGACCCCTTCTCTTCTCCATTTTCACTAATAATCTCCACAGAATCTGCCAAGATGCAACTGCTATACAATACAAAATACCAAAAAGACCAAACTCTTGCTTTTCAAACCAAACAAATCCACCACAATGCCCAACTGCTTTAAAATTGTGTCCAGAGATGGACTATCATCTCTCCAGACACTCATACTAAACTGCTAGGAGTGACCATTGACGATCTACATATAAATCAAACCATAAAAAACATCCACAAAAAACTGGGCAGTCTTTACAAAAATAAAGCATTTCTAACTCAACCCACCAAAATAACCACAGCTCAAACTCACCTCCTTTGCACACTACTCTATGCCGCACCTATCTTCACCAACCTACCCAAAATTGAAATTGCCAAGCTCAATGTCTGTTGCATACAAATAGCCAAATTTGCCACCAGTGCTCGTTACCAAGCCCACCACTGTCACTCACTAAAGCAACTTAACTGGCTTGAGTTCCCTAATCTCCTATCATCCCATCAACTTTTTTGCCCATAAACTCCTAGTACTTCCAGACAAAACCCAGCACTGTCCAACCTGCTAAAACTACAAATCAATCTCAGACATCTTCGCTCTAGTGACAAAAGACTAAGCAAAATAACCAAAAGCAATAGCACAGCAGGTGACTCCCTCTTCCATAACCACACAGGCAAAATTTGGAACTCCTTACCTTCTTCCATTACCTCAACGACTCAAAGGTTACATTCAAAAAGCGACTCAAAGAACACCTAAAACTCTCATGGATATGCTCCTGCTCCCCTCCTGGCTGACCTCCCTCACTCACCTCCCTCCCCACTCCTTGCTTCCTGTCACTTCCTCCCATTATTAGGAATAGTAACTCCTACCTATGGTGTTTTCTCCTCCTAATATCTACCCAGAATGTCCACAAATATTCACATTCCATCTCAGAATTCTATTAGTAGTCACTCACTGAACCCTATCATCTCACTTAACCTCCCCTTGCTTAGGTGTGTCTCACAACATGTGATAACTGGAAATAATGTACTTTCTATGAACTTTGATTTTATTTATTTTATTACTTCATGACTATATAACCTTTTTTAAATCTTGTGTTTACTAATGTTATTTGCATGCAATGTTGTTTGATGTATGAAGCTTTTCTCCCCAGGCCTCTGCTGAAAATGGACATATATCCAGTCGGACGCTCCCAGTCAACAAATGTAAAATAAATAAATAAATTAAATAAATAAGGACCTTAAAGTAGGTGATAAGGAGTTGGCTGGTGGCAGTTTAACTACCTTGTAGTCTGGGCAAAAGGGGGCATATCTGGCAAACCTGTGCCAGCCTTTTCCAGGTGTGTGTGCATAAATCAAACCTCAAAGAGTGTGTGTGTGTGTCAGCTACATGGGCAGGGACATAAAGCACTGGTTGTACAGAGAGGGTGCTGGAGCTCTTGGCTTGGCCACTCAGCTGAGATCTCAACTCTATAGCTGTGCCACTGGGGAGTCTTATTGGGGATCTGGAGAAAGAGGGAGAAACCAGCCCCAGACTGAGGTGCCTGTGTGCTCTTAAGGGAAGTTGCACTTGATAAAGAGAGCTGCATCTGGAAATACTGTGTATGTGTGTGTACCTTGTCATCCTCTCAGTGCATGTCCCCAACTGTTGACAGTGGTGAACATTGAGGCTCCTTGATAACTATTTCAGTGGTGGGTCATCACATTTATTGGTGGCAGTGGTGGGATCACTGCAGCATATACTGGGATTCAGTGTTGTGGATATTGAATTCCTGTAGCCTGTAAAGAGTGGTCACTAAAGAAGGTGTTTGTACTCTCAAGCAGCCACACAGTAGACATTCAGAGTTTCATATCACAATAGTTTTATTTATTTTTTGTTAGCTTAGTTAGTCAGGGAGAGCAAGCAAGGTTGTCAGCTGATGAGTATGGCAAGGTGACAAGGAGCCAGTTGGCTGAGATGTGCCAAGCCAAAGGACTGGTGCATGCCAGCCTGACTAAAGCAGAAATTACTGCAGTCTTAGTCACAGCTGCATCACAGACCAGCAACCAGGAGGACAACCAGACTGTCCTTGGGGATGTACAACTCTCAGAAAATAGACAGTTCAACCTTTCCACAGAGGACTTACATCTGGAGTTAAAAGAGACTTGAACTGTGGGCCAAACGGTTGGAAAAAGAATCAGCAGAGAGACTGAGATGTCTGGAAGCCAAAGAAAATGAGAGGCAGAGGCAACATGAAAAGGAGATGCTGACTGTTTGCCAGGGTCATGGAGGTAATGGGAAAGGGAGTAACCGAACCCCAAAAGCAATAAAGGTCAGTAAATTTCTTCCACAATTTACATAGAGTGATAATTATGATAGTTTTATTCATATGTTTGAAGTGGTATTTAAACAGTATAATGTTGACCAAGGGCTCTGTGTATGGTTCCTGACCCCCTTACTCCATGGTAAAGCTGTAACTGCTATTTCTAAATTCTGATATTGATTGCTTAAATTATAATACTGTTAAAAATTGTTTATTAACGTGTCTTTAGTTAACACCTGAAGCTTATAGAAAAAAAGTTTTGTGAACATAGACGCAAGGCAGATGAACGTGTGTGTGAATATATTGCTGAGTTAAGCACTTACTTTCATAGATGGGTGAGTTGGTGTCACATCATCACTTTTGAAGGGCTGGTGGACCTTTTGGTGAGGGAACAAGCCCTTAGCACTTTGCCTGAGGACATGAGAATCTGGTTAGCAGATAGAGAATGTAATACAGCAGAGGAGTTGGGGAAAAAGGGAGACCTATACCTAACAAGCAGGGCATCACTGCACGGTGCTGCTCATGGGTCTAAGGGAACCCAGGTGGGCAGCCTAGACCGTCTCCACAGAGTCCGCCAGTAACAGGGGAAGCCACTAATTCAGGTACAAGGCCAAGATCAAAGGTTAAATATTTTAAATGTAACCAGTGGGACCATGTAGAATATAGAAGTCCACAGAGACAATGTGAGGAACAAAAGGTGGGAGAGCCAGTAAGGGGGACTGACAGAATGCCAGCAGTAAGTTGTATGGAGACAACAAGGGTATCAGACTATCACAAGAGGTTATATCCTATCTTAGATGGAAAACAGGTCACTGCTAAGGGAGACACAGCCTCTGACCTAACCATTATGAAGCTTGCAATGGTTGAAGAGGAGCACTACTTGCTTGAGCACTCCACTCCAGTCAGAGCTTTCCGAGGGACCTCATTCCAAATACCTTTGGCTAGGGTTTACCTTGACTGGGAGGGTGGAAAAGGAAGCAAGTAAGTAGGTGTGCTTGAGGATATCCCTGCAGATGTCCTGACAGGGAATGATTTTGATAATGCAGTACCTTGTGTGCATGCAGTTACACACAGTCAGGCTTGGAGACAGGCATGCGAGTCTTGTTGCCTGGGGGGGGGGTCCCCAGACAGACAGACCTCACACTTGAAGCCAGGACTAGTGAGGTGGTTACTTCGGAGAGGGAGCTACCCTGTAGCAGTGAGACTGAAAGTGAGCCAGAGCTGCTTGTGGTTACTGATGTTCCCTTTGACAGACTGACTGCAAACGTAGAGGTGAGTAGTAGTACCCATGCTGACAGTGAGTCACCACTGTCAGAGGATATCAGACATTCTGTGGAAGAGGAGCTGGGAAGGGTTATGAAGAGAGAGTTGAGACAGGCTCAGCTCTCAGACCCTACATTACAAGGCCTGAGGGAGGTAGCCAGGGAGGTACCTGATTGTTAAGAAAAAGGGGAATTTGTATACTGGGACAAAGGGTTACTGTGTACAGAGTGGATCCCTGAGGGAGGGCTAGCGGGTGAGAGAATGCAGCAATTGGTAGTGCCCACAGACTACCATCTGGCACTTCTAGCCATAGCCCATGGCATTCTCTTTGCAGGTCATATGGGTATAAAGCATACCAGGAGATGTATTATGGAGAACTTTTATTGGCTTGGGATTTCCAGGAATGTAACAGGATACTGCAGGACCTGAGAGCATTGCCAAAAGGTAGGCAAGGCAGGAGACATGATCAAAGCTCATTTGATGCCTTTGCCTGTGATTGAGGAGCCATTTCAGAGGATAGCTATGGATATTGTGGGGCCTCTGAGTACCCCAAGTTATACAGGGAAATAGTATATCCTAGTGGTAGATTATGCTACCAGATACCCTAAGGTGATAGCCCTGTCCTCCATTGAGGCTGAAAAGGTGGCAAATGCTTTGTTAGAGATTTTCAGCAGGGTAGGTCTCCCAAAAGAAATACTGACTGACTGAGGTGCCAATTTCATGTCAGACCTGTTGGCTTGTTTGTGGAAGCACAGCACCTAAAGATCACCCCTACCATTCCCAGACTAATGGTCTGGTGGAGAGGTTAAACTGTACACCAAAGACCATGCTACAGGCATTTGCAGGCCAGTTTAAGAGAGAGTGGGACAAATATTTGCTCCATCTATTGTTTGCTTATAGAAAGGTGCCCCAGGAATCCACAGGTTTTTCACCTTTTAAGTTGCTGCATGGGCATAGGGTGAGGGGACCTCTAGGTTTGATTCGGGATGAGTGGGAGGGTGAGTGTGAATCCCACAAGGAGTCTGTTGTGGCATTGTCCTAAACCTCAGGACAAGGCTCAGGGAACTCATGGGCTTGGTCCAGGAGAACCTGGCAGAAGCCCAACAGCAGAATAAGGTCTGGTATGATGGGAATGCTCAAGCTAGAGAGTCTTCTATGGGGAACCAGGTTATGGTTCTCATTCCTATCAGACGCAACAAGCTGCAGGCAGCTTGGGAGGGAAACTTCAAAGTGGTAAGGAAGGTCAGTGCTGTTAACTACATGGTAGAACTGCAAGGCAGGGGCACAAATTCTACCATGCTAATACCATGAAACCTTACCATAATAGGGAGGCCCTGGTGCTAAGTATTTGTAGTAGAAGGCAGGAGGAGTCTGAGGGGGGATATATGGCTAGAGGGAGCCAGCCAGCAATATCCCAAGTAACTGTGGTGGAACCTAGGGCTGCAGGCTCATGATATGACACTGCAACACTGTAATGGGGTCGACAATGCAAAGGCAGTTGGAATCTAAAGACAGGGTATGGAGTAATGTATTTCCAGATAGGCTCATCCCTGTCAAGCAGTGCTTCTCAAGGACCACTTGAAAAACTAGCTTGAGTCTTCGAGGGGGGAAGAAGTGTGACATAGGGAGATACTGCCAGCACAGCTGTCTGGAATTTTGTAAATAATTATATGCCATTTGTGAATATTAACATGATTTATATAAGATGCTTTTGTTACAAATGCATTAGAACTGTAAATCATCTGTATATCAAACTGGTATGTATAGACGTGTGTTAAAAAAGGTATTTTGTAAAGTACTGAGCTTAAAGATGTATCCATGGTTTGCCCTGCTAGAAGAGAACAGAAACGGACATACACTATTGTAACTGTTTAAATATATATATATATATATATATATATATATATATTTTTTTTTTTTTTTTTTTTTTTTTTTAACAGTGGAAACTGGAATACAGGAGGTTAACTTCAGCCCAGCAAAACTAAAGCAAAATAGTTGAAATTAAATTACTTTATGGCAGCTAGAAACAGAATGTCTGTACTAGGGAGTTTTCTGTATTGTCTTTAAAGCAATCTAATTACTAGTTATGAAAACATGAAGGAAAGCAATTGTTTTATGACTTCCAGCATCTGCCAAAGATCTGAGGTTTATGTATTTTCACAGGTAGAGGCTAAATACTGCTAGCTTCTAGCAGTGGGTGTTTCACCTAGGATAGAGTCAGATGACAAGAAATTATGTCATTCTGCAAGTATCCCAACAGTAATATTTGAGATTTTAATTTAAAGAAGTCTCTGAGAGTGAGACACAGCTTTCTATATTCTGTCTTGGACCAGACAACAACAACTAGAAGATCCATTCACCACATCTGCCTTGCTCTTAAGTAAGTTAACTAGGGTATAGTAATTCTCTTGGATTCAGTCAGGAATATAGTGAAGCTTAGTTTAGATATTTTTCTTTATTTATTTGAGAAGGTCCTGCAATATATATATATATATATATATATATATATATATATATATATATATATATATATATATATATATATATATATATATATATATATATATATATATATATATGTGTGTATTTATTATTAAATATATTTAAACATTTCATTGTGGCTGATCTGTGTAAAGATATTTAAGTTCTGAGAGTACTTGCATATTTATTTGGTGACACTATTTAGGCCACTCCTAATAGCCTTGCTATTGGTCAAACTACCATTTGTATTCATAGTAACATTACACAGTAAGATTGGACACCCTTTGTTAAAGGCCTTAAAGTAACTAATAAGGAGTTGGATGGTGGCAGTGATAACTACCCTATAGTCTGGGCAAAAAGGGGTATATCTGGTAAACCTGTGCCAGCCTTTCCCTGGTGTGTGTGTGTTTATAAATCAAACCTCAAAGAGTGTGTGTGTCAGCTACTTGGGCAGAGACATGAAGCACTGGTTGGACAGAGATGGTGCTGGAGGTTTTGGCTTGGCCACTCAGCTGAGATCTCAACAATATAGCTGTGCTAGTGGGGAGTCTTATTGGGGATATGGAGAAAGAGGGAGAAACCAGCCCTGGATTAACTGTGGACTCTGTGTGCTCATCTGGAAATACTGTGTGTGTACCTTGTCCTCTCAGTGTATGTCCCCACTGTTGTCACTGTTGAGAATTGAGGCGCCTTGATTTCTGGTCCATTGGTAGGTCGTCATACTGACATTACAAATGAACTTCATCTCTGGTAACTGACTGATCAGGGCTGGCTGACTATGCAATTCTGTCAACCACAAGAGGAGGTTCTGCAGGGTGTCATTGCAAATATTAAGCCACCAGTCCACCTTGGCCTATACCAGCTACCAGACCTCATGCCTGGTGAGCCAGAATGAGGATCCCATGTCGCCCTGTGGAGATGGAGGAACAGTGGCCAACAGTGAGCCCCAGGTTGCCTTTCACAACATGCAGAGAGGCAGGCACAGGGACTGCTGGGGATACAGTACTTGGCAAAGTAGCCATAGTATTGTGTTGTGGTCATCTCCTTACTTCTTCCTGCTCCATGGCTGATCTCACAGAAAAAGAAAATAAATTGAGAAAAACAAAACATTAAAGTAGCATAATGAAATAGAGGGCAAAACAATGTATAAATACAATGGCCAGCATGATATGGTGCAGTTTGTTAAAATAGGACCTGGAGAGAGAGACAACAGTTAGCAAAGCAATGTAAAGCACTGGCAATGGAACTCGCTATTATTCCATGGAGGATAGTACAGATGACACCAAGCAGGTATAACTGTAACACTGTGGAGTTATAGTACAGAAATTGGAGTAGAAAGCATTCTACAAAGTCAGTGAGCAACTAAGCTCTTGTTAAATATTAAAATAAAGTGCACAGTGCAGTGACAAAAAGGTTAAACACAGTTTATTAAAATGGAAAAAGAAAATTGCATATTTGCAGTGATAAACAGGTTAAACTTAGTTGTATACAGTAATACTAGCAGTGCAGTACACTTACCCTGCCACCTGGAGCCTGGTCTGTCTCCTCTGGCAGACAGTCTTGTTCCCTGCAGTTTCATACAATGCTTCAAAACAGAGAACAACACTGAATGATCATAGCACACCTGTGACACTGATGGCATGTATATTTAAGGCTTTTCAGCTTCCTTGCTGTAGTGTGAAGACTCTCTCTCCCTCTCCCTAATCTCTTCTTCCAATTGGTGGTGCTGCAACAAGTCTCTATATTTATGCTGGCACAGCTGTCAGAATGAATGATGCCAGTGGCATCACTCAGTGCCACAACAGTTTCTTGCCTAGCACCCACTTTGTACAAGGGATCTTTGTAATGCACCATCCCTGTGCTGCATGTGCACCAGATTTACTCTCTGCTACATCACATGCGAACTGTACCAAAATCTGATCATGCTGAAGTCATGTTCACTTGCCAAATCAAGCCCAGGAGTGAAAATGAGAGCTGAGCCACATTGCAACACAAACAGCAAAAAAGGAACAGACCTTGTGTAAATGTAGTCAGCACCAAAAACAAAACAAAAATCCAAAGAAGCTGGACTAACGATGTAGGAAAGCAAATAAATTTAATAGTAAAAGGATTACTTATTACACAATGCACAAAGCTTTTGGGTACAAAACCCTTCCTCGGTGTGATCTAAACACAGATTACATCAGTCGATTCTTATTTAAAAATCAAAGACACAGCCAGACAGTCAAAGTTACTTATCAGTTAAGCATTGTGAAATTCTTAAAGCTAAACTAACAAATTCATTCATAAAAACTTTGATCTGATGTTGTTAATCTCCTTTCATTCCATACTGATGGGTATCTGTTCCGTCCTTGGAACCGAGTCAGCTGTTATAACAAGCTCGTGCCGCCAAAAAACACTCAACCTAAGCTTACTCATAGTGCCCTTCTCTCTCTATCACCTCAGATCTCATTTGTTGCGTATAATATCAGGACGAGTCAGGCCAGCTCTCAAAGTAAGTGACTTAAAATTTATATTTCTTTAGAAATTATTTTTCTTCACCTTTGTGAATTTCTGTTTTATTAGCAGTTTAGAGTTTGATACCCATTGCTTCCTGTTTGAGTTCTTTTTTTCTGATTCTTTACCATGTTTCTGGTATTCTTCGTACCACTGTTGGTACAGGCCTTCCTTACCTCTGTGGTAATCTTTAATACCATTGCTGGTATACCCCCATCTTTTTACCTGCTGGGTACTTCTTTTTTTACAATTGTTGGTAACCAAAAATAAAATCTGTCCTTCTTTCTCTTGACTGTGTGTGTGTGTGTGTGTGTGTGTGTGTGTGTGTGTGTGTGTGTGTGTGTGTGTGTGTGTGTCAGTGATTGTTTTTGTATATTGTTATTTGACAAGGTTTTTCCTTATTATTATGCTGATATAAAAGGGAACACACTTTAAGCAATGTGATCAGTGTAATAGGAAAATGCTGAATTCTGACAGACATTTGTCCTGTGTTTATTGTCTCGTGGTACAGCATCTAAAAGTTCAACCCCCATGCGACTTATGTAAGGGCTTTAATGCCCGTACCTTGACAGAAAGGAAAAATAAATAGATTCTCAAAGGTCTCCTAAAAACTCCTTTCTCAGAGGCTGTATCTGAGATGGAGGGCTCAACCCCTCCTAAAAAGGAACATAAAAAGAGGAGTCAGTCTGTACCTTCCTCTCCACATGCCAATGACTCTAAATCTGCTAACTCTCCCACGGAACCGAAAACAAAAGTTCCTAAATTGACTCCTGTAATCTCGGCATCAGAGTCTCAAACCCCTTTTATGGTACTGTCCTTGGCACCAGGACATCAAACATCTACTGTGGTACCGTCCTCGGCACCAGTGCCTCAAATACCTACTATGGTGCTGCTCATGATTACAGAACCACCCACAGCTTCTGTTTCTGCTATAGTACCGACACCCCTCTCGGCACCAAAAGTAGTCTCCCCAATTCAGGTCACTACCCACCTCCTACATAACTTGCTGGTCCTTTGACCATGGTGCCAAAGGGTGAAATATTACCCCGGAACTAATACCCCCCTTTGTCAGACCTCTTTTTTTTTTGGCAACAGTGCAGTCCTTTCATAGAATGCTCTGAGTCTCTGTCGAGGATGTCAACCTGCTCCTCCAGGAGCCTTTTGGAATTCTACGCAGTGAGACTAGTGGATCAGCTCCTGGCAATCAGAGGAATTCCAACTCCTCCTAAAGCCTCCCTCCCACCTGCAGCTGAGGAATTTTCTCCACAGACTCCAACATATCTTCCTCCTTCAACCTTCTTGGAGGTATCAGAGCACTCGACACCAACACCCATCCCATACCAGCTTCTTCGGTTCCAGTGGTAGACCTTACCATGGCTTCGGAGTCTACCCTATGGTCCTCAACTCACTCAGAGCAAAGCCATCCTCAGGATCATGACTGGTCTGTAGGCACCATGATCCCTAGTATGACACCTATTTTTTTTCTACAACATTGTCTACTAAGGTTCCAGTTGTCTTGGCACCACCAAGTCCACTCGTGGCTCCTTCCCTGGGGGTGGGCTTGTCAAAGTGAGGTGTGACCCTGGTCCCGAGGTTGTCTTTCTCGGTTCCGGGCTGCCATCCCTCTTTGGGCAGGCCTGCTTTCCAGGTGGTAGAGAGGGCAATTGCCACTGCAGGCTCACAGCTGGTTCCTTCGGTGCCGGAGTGCCACATATATATGTCCTCTGAGCCGCAGCTGACACAGTCCATTTCTCTTGGACATCGAGTAGGGGAACCTCAAGATACCCTTCAACAAGGTACCCACTCTTCTGAGTTCTCTTCAGATGCTCCTGCTCAGGCAGTACCCCATAACAGATCATGCAAGAGGAAGCACGTGGATTCCCCCGAAGAATCCCTTACCAAAGATACAGACTATGATGAGGGGGAAGGGTCCCGATTGTTGCCCCCTGAGGATGTCTCCTTTGGAGATATACTGGAAATTTTAAAGCAGTGAGGAGACGGGAAGCCCGCCAACCCTTTCTCTGAGAAGTCTGTATTCTTGCAGGCTTTCCATGCTCGACCCTCTACTTCCTGGGTGACCCCACCTGCAGATGACCTAGTTTAGCTCATTGTGCAGCATGGTTGGAGGAATCCTGACACCGTTGAGCCTATTCTCTGGAGGCCAAACAAAATTCTGTCTCTGCCAGAAGGCAACCCACACTGGTCCAAAGGCTTATCAGTAGACGCTATGGTGGTGGCAGTGGCCACTAGGTAAGAGCTCACCGAAGATAGCCTTACTGTCCATCCTCCAAACAGGGAGTCTCAGCCGATGGACAGGTTAGGGAAGCGGGTATATTCTTCATTGACCTTTGCTATTCAGTGCTTTAATTACTTGGGACATTTTACCCGTCTCCAGAGAGACCTAATCTCAGAACTCTCGGAAACCCTAGCAGGAGCAGTTTCTGATGAGGTACATGACAAAGTTGCCTCACAGCTTGTCACCCTGGAATCAATATCTAATCCTGCCATGTGGTTGATTTCTCATACTACCGAAGGGGCGGTTAGAGCTGTGAGTGCAGGCATTGTCATGAGACGTCATGCCTGGATGTGCCTATGTGATTTTGCAGACCCCTTTAAGTCTTCCTTTATCAATGCTCCTGTGGAAGCCTCTTTTCTTTTTCGCCCAAAGGTAAAAGACACATTAGCCAGGTGTGAAAAGGAAGGAAAGACCCTGTCTGCCATGTGCGTGCGTTTTTCCACCCCCAGTGGTCCTACACTAGGACTCAGAGGAGTGGAAAGATGTGGTACAAGAAATCCTAGGGTCCTTTCCATGACACACATGATGACTTTTCCCCCAGAGTAGAGGGGGAAACTCATCTGGAAGATGCTCCTCCATAGGCAGAGGGGATCCACGTAATCAGGGAGCTGCTCGACTGCTTACCTCTGGAAGCAGCCAGGGAACGGTTTTCTCTGCATCACCTTGCCTGGCAATCCATAATCACACATTCTTGGGTGCAGACAATAATTACCAGGTGTTAACACATTCCTTTCAGTCATTACCCAAGGCCGCTAAGGCATATTCCTAATAACTCACCCAGTCAATGGGAAACGGCAGCTCAAGAAATTCAAAAGCTGCTTCTAAAAAGAGTCATCCAAACAGTCCAACCAGACCAGATAGAATCCAGATTTTACTCAAGGTTCTTTTTAGTGCCAAAAAAGACAGGGGACTGTAGGCCAATCTTGGACCACAGCATCCTAAACATATTTGTCAGACAGAAAAAATTCCAGAAGGTAACGGTTCTGTCTGTCCTCCCATTTCTAGAGAAAGACAATTGGATGTGCTCAGTAGATCTTCAGGATGCGTTTTATCACATAAAAATGGACAAACACTCCAGGAGATTCCTCTGCTTCCAGCTGGGAGCCAATCACTACCAATTCCAAGCGCTGCCCTTTGGTCTCTCTACGGCCCCCAGAGTGTTCACCAAATGCATGGCAGTGATAGCAGCTCACGTGAGACTGCAAGGATTCTGGGTGTTTCCATATTTGGATGATTGGCTTCTTACCGTCCCTACCAAGCCTCTATGGGTTACAGCCTTACATTGCACCCTAAAGCTAGTGAAATCCTTAGGGATCTCAATATTTATTTATTTTTTATTTATTGTCATTTGTTAATAGGATTAGTCCAACTGAACCAGGGCCCATTTTTTAGTGGAGACCTGAGGAGAAAAGCTCCAGATATAAGTAATATCACAGAAGTATCACAAACATATCACAAGAATATGAGCAAAAGGAGAAAACCAGCACACAACAAATTTGACAACAAAATAATAAAATCAAGCAGCTTTATTTTCAGATTCACAGCAGCTTATTCAGTAAGCGCTTTCATCATCAAGACTTCCTCAGACTGAATAAAATTACTTAGGAATAATTCCCTTTTATATAAAACTCATCACTCATTAGTGAAAACAATTAAACAATTACCTTAAAGGACAACTCACTTTAAAACATCAAAATGTTCATGACCTTCCACAATAAGTCAGATTTACAAACCATTATTATACTAATGTTTAAGTTTTTCTTTTTTAGATATGTCTTAAAAAATTCTTTCTCATTTAATCCACAAGAATAGTTATATTTACAATGCTATAGTTTCAAATAGCTATACATAGAAGAACTGGAATCACTTTTATATAATTTTGTTCAAGATACAGAAAAGTCAGGTACATAACATCAAATAACTTCAATATGCCAAAGTATATACAGGTAACAGCTAGAAACTCCATGTTTAGAGGTATTTACGAAGACAAGGGAGTGGGTAAAGGAAGTAGTAGAAAAAAATAAGATACATGCTTAGAGTGAGGAAGGAGAAATTAGGAAGAGTGCAGTATAATATCAGGTAGGTGTTTGACATGGACAGAACCAGGTGTTTAGTAGATATTTTTAAGCTTGTGTTTAAATTGGGCTTTATGGGGGATACTTCTTATATTAAGGGATCTGCGGTGGTGGTGCTGCGGTAGCGTTGTTGCCTCACAGTAAGACATTGAGCTGTTCGATTCTCAGCTAGAGCGTCTTCTGTGTGAAGACATGTGTGAATGGGCGTACCTTCATAGAAGCTTTTGCATCAGGGCCGGCAACTCGGCACGTAAAAATCTACTGCCAATCATCAGCGGACCAGAGTTCCACTGTGGCGACCCCTAACCGGGAAAAGTCGAAAGACACAACTTCTTATATTAAGGGGAAGGGCATTCCAGGAATGGGTGACAGAGAATTTATAGAGGGACTTGCCTATATTTTTAGCAGGTTTGTAGATGTCTAAAAGATTTTTGTCAGATGTGCGAAGTTGACATCTGGGGTTATAGGGTGATATGATGTTAGAGATGGAGGGACAGGAAGTGGTGTTATAAAGTATAGTGTGTGTAATGTTAGGTTGTGGAAGACGAAGTTGTTTTTGAAATTCAGGCCATAATAAAGACTTAAGAGCAAGATAGTGGTAGGATTTATATGGTATACTGGAGGGGAATCTAGCTATTGTATGGTAGGTTTGTTTTAATTTAGAGAGGAGAGATGACTGAAGGTTTGTAAGGACTGGGGCTGCATACAGAAGACAAGGTAAGAGAAGAGACATAGCAAGAGAGTGTTTAGTGGAGGGAGAGAGTAGTTTATGATTATAGTACAGAAGTCCAAGTTTTTGATAATTTTTTTATGCACTGGTTGATGTGAATGTCAAATTTTAGTTCATCGTCAATAGTTACACCAAGTAACTTAGTAAATAGTTCAGGTGTGATGATAGTATTGTTAAGAGAGGTAATTGAAAAAGAGGGTTTAAGATGTACCATTGTTTTAGGTAGGAAAAGTAAAAGCTTAGTTTTTTTTAATTTAATATTAGTTGGTTTTCGGTTAGCCAGGTTTCAGCAGAGGTGAAGGTGACTTGGGTACAGACAGGGAGTTCTGGAAAGTTGTGGGTGGTGATAAGGGTTGAATCATCGGCATTTTGTAAGAGTATAGAGAGCTTGGTAGCAGAGTGTAGTCTGTAAAGATATTGAACAAGAGGGGACCCAATATAGAGCCTTGGGGAACACCTGTGTTGACAGATAGAAATGGTGAGGTGATAGAGTGTCAGCATATAGACTGCTGTCTGTTAGATAAGTAACTAGAGAACCAATTTATAGCAGTGGTAGAGAGATGGAGATCAGAAAGTTTAGATATCATTTTTATGTGAGAGACTGTATTGAAGGCCTTGGAGAGATCAAGGAATAGGAAGGAAACTAGGTGGTTATTGTCACGAGCTTCTGCTACAGTTTGGGTGAATGAGAGTAGTGCAGTAGATGTGCTGTGGTGGGGTCTAAATCCATGCTGGGTGGGAGTAAGAAGATTGTTGTCTAGCAAGTGTTTAAGTAGTTGGATGTAGACACATCTTTCAAGAATTTTGGAAAGTGGGGAGAGTATTGCAATGGAACGGTAATTGGATGGCTTGCTGGAGTTACCACCATTGTGGAGAGGGATTGTGAAGAAGGCTTTCCAAATGTCTGGGACAAGGGCTTCTGTAATAGAGCAATTTATAAGGATAGAGACTGGGTAAGCAATGGATTTGGCAGCAATCTTAAGGAAGTGTTGTTGTAATTTATTGACAGAGGGAGAGCAAGGTTTGAGTGTATTCAGTTGTGATTTAATGAAAGCAGTGGGGACTGATTGAAAGGAGAATGAAATGGTGGAAGAGGGATTGGGGGTATGGGTAAAGTAGAGGCAGTGGGACTTGTTTGAGTTGGCTTTTGAATTGTTTCTATGAAGTGTTTGTTTAAAGGTGCAGCAGCCTCAGTGGCAGTATTGAGAGGAAAAGGGTTCAGAGTTGGAGGTTTGCTAAGCTAGAGAATTTTGTTAACTGTAGACCAAAATTTTTTGGGGGGGTTGTATTGTGGGCTGCCTTGGTTGGAGTTAAAGAAAGTTTGTCTTTTATTACTAGTTTTCTACACAAGTTTCTTTGTACTGTTGGAGTAGGGGGGAGGAGTTCTATTTTTGATCCAAGTTTTCTAGGCAGCATCCCTCTGATGCATAATAGAGTGAGTCTGGTTAGTGAGCCAGGGGGCACAGTTAGATTTTACTCTTAATTTTTCTAGTTGGGCTTATGCAGTTCAGTACATCTAGGAATATTTTGTTGAAAGTTGTTACTGCATCATTAAGAGGGAGGTTATGGAGGAATGTCCAGTTGATGTTGGACATTGAATTTATTGGGGTCAAATAAAGTTAGATCACGGCATTCTCTGTAGTGGTGTTCTTTGGGAGAATGTTTGAAATTTCTATGAATATAAGTAGGAGAATGGTCACTAAGTGAGTTGGGAAGAATGCCAGGGCTATGATAGACACTGGGGTTGGAAGTGAGGATCCAATCAATTATAGAATCTATATTAAAGTTTTTATTGGTTCTGGTTGGGGAGGATATAAGTTGGTGGAATCCAGATAGGGTAAGGCTAAGAATTGGAGATGAGGAGGGGAGTGAAATCCAATCAGTGTTGATGTCACCAAGTATAATAGTTTCATATGGAATATGCTAGGTGAGCCAGGAGAGAAAGTTTTCAAGAATAGGGATGTTGTCACCTGGAGGGATATATATATATATATATATATATATATATATATATATATATATATATATAGATACAATGGCAAATTTTTGTGAGGGTTAAGTTGACAGTTTACAATCAGGATTTCTGCAGGAACGAAGCTGGGTATGGGAGTTGGGAGTGGAAAGAGAGTAAGTTGGTCATAGTAGAGAATGGCTACTCCTCCACCTCTCTTGTTTGTTCTATCAGCATGATAGATGTTATAACCAGGGAGTAGGATTTTGGAGTTGGAGATATGAGGTTTAAACCAGGTTTCTGACAGTGTAAGGAAGTTAGGTGAGTTTACATGGATCCAGGCATGTAATGCTGGAATTTTGTTAACAATGCTTTGGATATTTAGTGAAAAAATAGAGATTATGGTGGAGGTGAAGGAGATTGTGGGAGAGTGAGAGGATGAGGGGTAGGGGTGTTTGAGAGAAGTGGAGGAAGGAGAACTAGGCCCCGAGGTGGAGTGGATATCCCCATCCAGGAGTAGCGAATCAATGAAATCAAGCAAAGAGGAGAGTAGGTTAAGAGTAGTGGGCGTACTTTGTGATAAGATGGTGGAAAATATATATTAAGGTAATGTTTTATAGTAAAGAGGATGGAGGGAGAGATTGCAAATAGGTTTGGGGAGATGGGAAATGTGTGGGGGGGTTGATTAGTGAGTGGTAGCTGTGAAAGAGATGGAAAATGCAGAGATATATAGTAAGATGTAGAAAGTGATAGAAGGAGGAGGAAGGGGAGACTGAGGTAAAGGGGTGACATTATGAGGGGAGTAATTGGTTTTCACTTAAAGTGTTGTAGTGAATAGGTTATATTTGAGAAGAGAATCAGAGGAGAGAGAGTGGAGAGACTTTAAAAGAGCAGAAATAGGTGATATACAGAGAAAGGCTGTGGCAGAAGTGGTAAGGGGGATAGTACAATAAGTCAGAACTTTAGGAGAAGTAGAAGGAAGTAGAAAAGGAGGGGGAATGAAGGTGGTTGAGAGGAGGGAAGAGGTGGGTTGGAGGTGAGGGTCTAATAGGTGGGTAGGGGTGGTTGGCTAATTGGCAGTGGGGGAGGAGTGCTTAGAGTATAAATCAAATGAGTGTGGGGGTGGGTGGAAATGGGGGTAGGGTATAGGGAGTGGAGTGAGCCCGAGCATAGTGAGGGTGAACGGAGAGGGTTGACCTGGCTAGGAGAATCACAAAGAAAAAATAATCTTTGAGGTATGTCAGTGTGCAGTAAGTCAAAGAGACAGAAGTCTGGGTTAAAAAGGAACAAGCAGAGGTGTTTAGAGCTGGAGAAATGGGTAAAAGGTACCATGCACCTGTCCTGCCAAATGGCCATAGTTAAGGGTAGTTACTGCTTTTTCTAGGAAGGCAGCTGCTGCAAAGATACTACCTGGCTATGTTGGGTTTGTTAAAACATATCTAAGGTCTGCTGAAAAACAAGTGCGGTTAACAGGGCATGCACCAGTAGTACCAAAAAAACAGCTGAGGGAGTTTCAATAATGGTGAAAACAGGTTTTCCTAGTCAGTACCACAATCTAGTGGCAAACCAGAACCTTAAAACAAAGAGAAGAGCAATAAAAAAACTAACATAATAAGCAAATAAGCAGGCAAGAGATAGCAGCAGGGAAAGAGGCAGGCTTGGGGGGAGGGGTCAGCATGTGTGCAGACCTTTCCAATGCAAACAATTGAAAGGTAATAAACAGTACACTAGGTAAAAACACCTACATTATTTTACAATGAAGCTAGTGTACACTTCAAGTTCAGCACTGTCCAGAGGGTTAGGTTCTGCTGAGGGTGGTGAGAAGGGCAGTTTAGGATATGCAGAGGTGACTTTTCAGGCAGGGTGTAATGGTAAAGAGACAAAAGGAATGAAGAAACAAAATAAGTTAGAGAAAGTTCTGTGATTAGAGTAGCAGAGTCAGAAGGGGGAATAGGTCAACTAGAGTGAGTAAAGAAACTGGAAAAACAAAGGGAGATGAATGGGTGGAGAAAGAGGTGTAGAATAGGTAAAAGCAGCAAGGTAGTAGTGAGGAAACGAGTGCTCAGAAAAAAAAGGATATGGAGGGGGGAGATTAGATATAGAATGGGAGAGGAAAACAGTTCAAGGTAGGAGCTTAGAAGACACTGATAATACCACAACACATTAATTATGCAATACAGGGCAGTGCAGTGTTTAGGTGATTAGGCTAACAGTAATGGAGACAAGAGCATCCCAACATTAAAACAAAACTATCACCACTGACAGAGCTTGCTTTCAGCTATTGCACAATATGAGTGGCAGCACTTGTCTGTCCATGTCGGAGTAAGAACAACATCCAGTTTATAAGCTTACATCATCTAAACACTGTTTTAGATCCAGAATTCAACAAATAAAATATGCATTCTTATTATTAACATCAAGTTTAGAAGCTTAATTCAACCTATCAGTGACATTAGCACAGGAATCAACAAATAAGCAGATGCAGTCCTATTATTTACAGATTGACTCTAGCGTTTGCCTAGGTGGCCTGGTAATATTTAACCAGAGGCAATACAGGCTGGTAAAGTAACTGATTAACAACAAGACATCAGGCAGAGGTAAACTTAGAAAAAATGCAAGTTGGTTCATACTCAAAATCTGGACTTCATAGGGACAACTTTTGACACGCAGTCTTGCCTGGTGTCCCTTCCACTTCATAGGTTAGAAAGACTAATGGCTCAACTCCAGATGGTACTCTCTAAGAACAAGGTTTTAGCTTGGGCAATACTTCACCTATCAATGGCAGCATCGATTACTATAGTTCCCCTAGCAAGACTACACATGAGGCTCCTACAGTGGCTTTTACTAACACAGTGGTCTCACCCTTTTTAATTTCTCCAAGTCTTTTGGGTCTCTAATACCATGACGAGAATGGACCCCATTATAAGTCAAAGTATTATTTAAGTTCATGAAATTTGTATTGTTTCAGTCTTTGATGTTAGCCAGTAGTGCTCTTCGCAGCACCCGCAATGTGCCCAGTAATGACTACTGCAGTTCGTATGGAGTTACATGTAATGGTAACATATCCAAATACGATTGCAAATCTTTTTTATAAGACCTGATGCTTCTACTATTATTGGAATTGTCTGGGTATCTTTCTTCCACATTGCTCTTGTTTCTGCCTGCATATTCTGATATTTTGTGACTTTGTGTCTCCCTGTACGTAAGACACTGTAGTCACTGGGTGTGGTAGTTTCAATCATTAATGCTACTTTTGTCTTCATTTCTCAAAATAAATCCTAATAAATTTGCCTATAGGTAAAATCTGAATTAAATATTTATCATATGCACGAGTAACATGTAAAAAACTATTTGCTGCCATTTCTTTCATCAAATAACTTGATGGTCACTGCTTTCCCAACCTCATCCTTAACAGTAATATCCAAAAAATCTACTTCATTTTTGTGTATGCTGTGAATAAACTAAATGCCTTAACCCATGGAATTAAAGTTTTTTTTTCAAAAGCAACTGCCTCAGGTTGATTCCCAGTACAAACATATAAATGAAAATGTACATACGGTTCAATGTGAGGAGGTACTGTAGTAGACTGCGTAATAGTGAGGAAAGGAAAATTGGAAAACAAAATTGTACAACTATAGAAATTGCCGATCACATACTAGTTGAAATATAGATGAAAAAGGACAAGGAGAAAAGAATAGTGTGAAGTACTGGTTGGCATATGAATTAATCTGAATAAAAGGAGGGAAATAAATTCATTTCACCTCCCAAAAGATATTGTAACAGTAGCAAATTAAGAAAATAAAAGAGGGAAATGGATAGAATATATTACATAAAAAACTCAGAAAACAGTTTTTGAAGTACTACATAAGCTTTATTAAGTAGTTGTGGTTGCAATTCAAAACAGGCAGAAAGGGAAATTCTGTGTGGTAAAAAAATAATTAGAATATCTTGTTTTATAATGAGTGAAATGAGATGAAATGTTTGCTTAGTGTTGTTGTTTGTCTTTCAGCTTTTCCCGGTTAGGGGTCGCCACAGCGGAACTCTGGTCCGCTAATGATTGGCAGCTGGTTTTTATGGTGTCAAGTTTTCAGCCCGACGCTCAGCCTTCAACGAAGGCACGCCCATTCAGCGCATGTCTTTCAAACGCCCACTCGACCATGGGGGAGGACATGCAGACTTCACACAGAAGGCACTCCCAACCCAAGCCGAGAATCGAACGAGAGAACCTTTTGCTGGGAGGCAATAACGCTACTGCTGCACCACCGCGGAAGACAACAAAATGTTTGCTTAGTATGAGCTTGAAAAATGGATATATACAAGAGATCAAAACCAATATAATGTAGTTAAGAAGTTGAAGGAACTAACAAAAGGAAATTAATTTGAGATAAAAACGAACAACTGGCTAAAAATAAATGAGATATGATATCATCTTTTATTAAATTAAAAATGACACTTGGGGATTCTGGAAATGTATAGCTGGTGGATTGGGTGGGAAAACGTTTCAAGATGACTGGTTTATAAGTGAACAACAATTTTTTGTGTAATATAAGGAAAAAGTGAGTATTTCTAAAGAAGAAAGAAAAAAGAAATTAATTTGAATGAAGTGAAAGAGAGAATAAAGGAGCTATATAAAATTAATGAGGTTTGTTGAGCTAAACTACTATGGAACAATTTGAGATGATAACGAACTGACAGTCTCCATGCATATGGAGATGAGAGACGATCATACTGATTTCTAAGAAAGGAGATAAACATCCAAGTATGTAAGTCAAATTACTGTTCTAGACTCATCACTGAAATATTCAGTTCAATTTTATTAGTATAACTTAGTAAAATATGTAGAGGACTGGACTTTCCAGTATCCGGTTTGTGTGTCTTGAAAGCAACTCTGCTGAACAAGAATGCTGCTTTTCACTTGACTGAAAAACGTATAAACTTAAGAACTGAAACTCTTAATATGTAAAATCTTTGGCGGATAAGGTCAAAGAGAGGTAATTTGTCTGGGTTGATGGTTATTGTAAGTCAGCTATATAATCAATAGTTAAAGCAGTGACAGATGGAGTTATAGATCATGCTGATTTAGAATATAAAGGGGAGTGAGTCAGGGTACCATTTGGCTCCCTGACTAGTCTTAATAGATATCAATAGTAATAATGCTTTCCAAAATTAATGGAGGCATCCTAAAGATATGGGAGTGTAAAATATCAGCATTAACATATGCTGATGATTTGCTCCTAGATGCCCTTAGTTTTCAACATTAAAAACATGAATCCTTGGGAGTTGTACATTCATTAACTAAATCTATAAAATACTTTGACTGCTATATACCAATTATACACAAATATAGAGAATACCATACAACACCTCTGTTGAAAGCAATCAGAGGTAGAATCAGTAGTCTAATAATCTGTAATTTAGACACTTAAAGACAGGAAGGAAACATTCAGTTACTACAAAATGAATGTAGATTAATTAGCAAGTATTTGATCTTTCCAAGACATTCCTGGAAACATTCCTTAGAGTGGAGTTTGGGTTGATTAGTAGATAAGCATTCCAAGACATGAAGATATTATGAAATAGAGTGTAATACACAAGAGTTTGGGGAAGAAATTACATCATCATTATCAACTCCTTTTTGTCATTTTACACTTGGTCAGGATGTCATGTTAACTAATGTCACCACTCTCACTTCAATGCCACAGTCCTTTTTCATTAGTCATGCTCAACTGTCACGTCATATAATCCATTCTTCTCTTTCCTTTACCCCTTTACATGAGCGAAAATTATATTTGCGAATGCACAGTCCATTCGCAAATATGACGGTCGCTCATGTAATCTGCACACATATGAAGTATTCGAACATCTGTTGTTCGAATACTTCATAGCTGTGCAATTGCATGGCAACATTTCAATAGTAAACCAGGTAGATTACTTTATTACTGAAAAGTTATTGAGCCCTGCAAACAGCTACTACTCATGTATTTCATATTATTATTTCTTCAGAATCAGCTCTTCTGGTGTCAACTGAAACATCTGTAAGACATGACAGATATAAATGGCATGATGCTTTGGTACATAAACGTAACAAAACTTGTCAATAAGCAGTGCTTTTCACCAGTAATAATCTTACTTTATTTTGAAACATACTAAGAAAATTGCAAGAGGTTCTCCCGTTCGATTCTCTGCTGGAGTGCGGGGAGTGCCTTCTGTGTGAAGTCTGCATGTCCTCCCCGCAGCCTCCTGCAAGACCATTTGGATTCTTATGTGTAGTTAATTCTGTATTTTATTAACTATTTACAAATTGGTTTTAATTTTACCTTGTTTCATCTATTCATCTCCACAAGATTTACAATTACAAGATTAATTTATCTCTTAGTACCAGTTCTTCTTCTTTCGGCTTTTCCCGGTTAGGGGTCGCCACAGTGGAACACCGGTCCGCTAATGATTGGCAGTAGATTTTCACGAATGCCGAGGTGCCAGCTCGACGTCCAACCTTCAACAAAGGCATGCCCATTTACGCATGTCTTTCAAATGCCACTCGACCGCGGGGAGGAATGCAGACTCCACATAGAAGGCGCTCCAGCCAAGAATGAAATGGGAGAACCTCTTGCTATGAGGCGACAACACTACCGCTGCACCACCGTGGCATTATATATATTAGTACCAGTATGGATGATTAATTATGACTATTAAAGAGTGCTTTGTTTAAAGGGAGGCACACCAGTGAGTGTGAGAAGCAATTTTGTGAAATGTTTTTTTTTTTTTTACTTAATATATCTTAAGTCAGAACAAGTGCATGTTTTGCAGCAAGTTAATTATTGAATATTTATTTAGTTTGTGTCAAGTGCTTTTTGCATTAAAACAGTTTGTTAAAAACTGGTACAAACACTTTTTTTTGAAATCTTGAAATTACATGGAAAGAAATTTGCAGAGTGTGATTTATGTATCTTAATGACCTGTGTAAAGGAAAGCACTGTGGCTTCCCCAAACAAGAGATTTTTGTCATAAAGATGACTCTAACTGAAGGCAGAGCAGGGGTTTTGCATGATAAAAAACTAATTACTGATAAACGTGAAAGTGACTTATACAAGTATGGTATAAAAAATAATGCCGGGGGCAAAATGCAAGTTTCTGAACAAGGAAATGATTTTAGAATGTCTGGTTATGCTGTATACATGGGAGATTTTGATGTTGCTGTGGAAAAGTGTGCAACTTATATTGATAGCATGAAACTTTACTGTGACGCTAGTAGTTTTAAAGCTACATAGAAAATATGACCCTGGAAGCCTTCTGTAGTGGCTGTTTCTTGTAATTTTCTTGTCTAATATCCCCAGCTTGAGGCAGCTCTGACTTTTCTGTCATTCTTGCACTCATGTGCATATTCCCCTGTATGTGTAACACATGGCATTATACAGTAAATGATCATTACTATTCAAAAATGAGCACACTGACTGGACAGTATATCCAGCATGCCCATTGTAAATCAAGCTTATATCAGTAGAAAGAAAGTCCAGCTGCTGAATTACCGTTGAGTGGTCGGACCTTCTATAGGCATATGCCGAGGATGAGCAAAATATAAGAAAAATCAGGTACATTCTGCTACAGTAAACAAACAATATGTTATATGTTTGCACTGTCCTTCATAAAGCTCTATTTTTAAAAGTTTGAAAAAAAAAATGAGAGATTTTGTTTTCTCAGTCACTTGTCCTGTACTGATGTAATGTGCAAGCGTGGGAATGGAATTCCCATAAGCATGTGTGTTACATTTTAATTTCTCCAAGACTTTTGTGTTTATAATACCATGATGAGAATGGACCCCATTCATAAGTCAAAGTATGATTAAAGTTCAGGGAATTAGTATTATTTCAATCAGGTCTGTGTTTAGTCATCAAATGGACTAAACATTGAATGGCTAATCATTGAACGTATATCAGCAAGAATGCATTCATCAAACGTTCACTTCATCGAACCTGTAAGACGGGGAAAGTAACTGGTTGGCCAACACTTCGGCATCTCACAGATGGCAGTATTTCAAACACACCCTGGTTGGGGGCATTTCCCCACACCCCACCTAACTATATATACCAATTCCGAGACCGCACTACAGTGGGGGAAATGGGTTTGAAACA
The DNA here is from genome assembly GCF_019279795.1 of Protopterus annectens. Classification (NCBI taxonomy): domain Eukaryota; kingdom Metazoa; phylum Chordata; order Ceratodontiformes; family Protopteridae; genus Protopterus; species Protopterus annectens. The sequence goes on from NC_056733.1 coordinate 628,400,303, forward strand.
CTGCCGTTTGTGAGATGGGAAAGTCTTGGCCAACTAGTTACTTTCCCCATCTCACAGGTTCAATGAAGTGAACATTGCACCATATTAAATCTGTTTTTCTTTCTTATGTCCATGTCTTCCTCAGATGTCTCCCACTCCTCCTTACTTGGGGGACTGTAAGTCCTGTACACATGCACATTACATCAGTATAGGGAAAACAATACAGAAGAAGACTGAAGAGCCTTTATACAAATACATTATTTAAGAAAGGTAAGCAATTTCTTTCTTAAGTAATGTAATTGTGTAATAGCAATAATCCACTCCTGTTTATGGTTGTACATCAGGATTTACCCACAGTTGGCTTTGTTTAATTACCCGGGCTTTGCCCTTGTGATCAAACCACACCAGCCATAGGTAAATCCTGATATACTCACATACAGTCATGGATTATATCTTTAATTTCACATGCTCGACTAGGAAGACATGCTAGGCACCTGCAATGTCAAGCTGTTTTCCGCCACTTGCACAGCTAAGGTCTCATTCCTAATGGTACTCGTGATAATTCCTGAATTTGTCAACACAAGGTTGGGATTGCTGTAATGATTAAGATGTCTACCACACATACAGAAGGTACGGGATTTGATTTTTACCTTTGAAAGGGAATTTGTCTAAGCTTAAAATGGCCCACAATAGCAGCTTGCTTGGTACTTACCTATGAACCTATATCACTAGCCAGGGCCCACATTGGCATTGAGTTAATTGCCTGTGAAATGCTGCACAACAAAGGTGATCCTATAAGTGGAACCATTTCACCATAACCACCTGTATAAGGCTGAGATGAACATTTAAAGCCTACATTAAATTATTCAAGGCAGACTTTGGCTAGTGCTCAGCACCGTGACTGTCAGAGCTGTAGCTTACAAGGTCCCATAGTCCTGCTAAACCACCAAGAGAAGATGAAAAAAATTAGATGGCAGGCAAAAAAAAAATCCTACAAACACTGTCCCTGAAAATGCCTCATGATCCTTTTGAGTTCTTTCTCCACCAGCAGGGACTGAGGTCAAACCTGTCATCAGTTGACAGTGGCAGAAGGATAAGAGGTACACAACCTGTTTCTATACTGATTCTCCAGTGTATAGACTGTTCAGTGCATGATCACTCGGGATATGTTGATATGTTGTCCCAGTGATATGTTGATAGGTGCACTCAAGACTGATGAGTCTTCTCCTAGCCACACGAGTTATGCATAACTCATTGGCTTGGATTTTTTATTGATTTAGGCCCTTAATTTTCTTAGTAAGAAACTACTGTGGACATGTGAGCTGTGTCAAATGTTTGGACAGGTACATGCTGAAGGAGACATTATACTCCATGATTGACCAGATGAGTATGGAATACAGTGGAATGATCACATTCCTGAATATGGATAACATACCCTTAGTAATAAGTTATGCAATGAAAAAGCACTTTCTGTAGTGGATACATGGTGATAGAAGGACAGTTTGCTCTCAACAGAGGTTCCCTGGTACCTAACTACTAGAACAATTTTCAGGGGTATGTTGTCAATGCGATAGTTACATGGTACTTCTTACTTGTCAAAGAATACTCTTATACATTTTTTGGCATTCAGTTTTAGCCCATGTTTTGACATCACCAATTGGTTTGTGAAAGGCCCTTTTGAAGGATCTTGGTGTCTTCTGGAGAGTTTGTAATGGCAACAGGTTTACATCATCTGCACACTTGTTTATCCATAAACTATTAACAGTAGCTTTGACCTCTGAGAATTGAATGCCAAACATGAGTGGTCCAAGGACTGAACCCCAGGCTGCACCACTTGTGAAAGATCTTTTGTAGGAGGTAGAGTAGCCCACCCCCATTTTCTAGGTTCTGTTTGTGAGCCAATTTGCTATTCAGTGAGTTAAATAGATATTAACATTTACCTGGGAAAGTTTATCTTTGATATCTGAATATGGGATGGTGTTGAATGCCTTTGCAAGGTCTACATATGCAGTGTGTACTGGTACATATTCCATTGCTTCAAGTAACCTTCTCAAAGATGTCAACCAGGTTAAGTTGGCAAGATCTTTCCTTACTAAGTCTGAGTTTGCATGGATCAAGGGTTTGTAGGTTACCAATATCCTTATTTATTAATTCCATAATAATCCTTTCCATAGTCTTACGGATGAGGCTGGTCAGACTTCTGGGTCCATAACATACCTCTCAACCTCTTAGAGCAGAAATCTGAACAAAGCCATAAATAATGGGGGAGGGGGGCAAAGGCCCCAAAATAGGGACAATTTTTAAATATTGCTCTTAGAACCTTAGAAAGTTGATAGAATAACAGATTTTGCATTAGCATGAATTTTCTGAGGGTTGTGAAGTCTGAATCTCAAATGCATGTCATTATTTTCTGATTTCGGCCCTCAATGAATTGCCAATGATTTGTCAGAAAACCACAGTTTTATTGAGAAATAGACCAAATATATGAGGCAAAAAAATCTGGACATTCTGCGAAAATCTGTACAGTTGAGAGGTATGTTAATTTCATGAGTCTTTTGACAGACCCACCTTTGTGTAAGGGGATGATGTCCTTCATTTGTCTGACACAAAACATGTTTGGAGGCTGATATTGAATAGCCTCTGTAGGAGGTCTGAATGGTCCTGTTTCAAACTAGCCAGTAAGTAGCCCAACATGTTATCTGGACCCAGAGAGGCAGTGCTTTTGGCTTTGGATAGTGCCTTCGGGACTTGTTCATGGTAGATTTGAGGGGTGCGTCAATGTCAATATGAGATGTGGGAATATATGGGGGGAGAAGTTACAGCTAAGTTTATCTGCTAGTAGATTGGCTATGTCCTCTGGATCTATGTATGTGACATTATTTACTATTAGCTCTGCACAGTGATGGCCATTGTTTCTAAGGCTTCTAACATAGTTAAAGAAAGTTTTGTGGTTGCCGTTTGGCTGGGAGGCAGTATTTACCCCATATCTGGTTTTGGTTGATTTGATCAGGATCTGGAATTACCTGTTAAGTTTAGCAAGAGCTTCTTTCCATATTGAGAGTTACTTTTATTTTTATGTGCAATTAATTGTTTTCCTTTTATTATAGAGTCTGTTTATATTTGGGTTCCATCACAGTGGGTTATTTTTTAATTTGATGTAGCTACTTCGGATGGGGACAGATACATCTAGGCAGTTTTTCATGGGGTGGGTTCACAGGGGGGTTTAGGTTTGGCATAATGGTTAAAGTGCTTGCCTTGCAAACACAAGGTGCAGGGTTTCATTCTCAAGTGGGACAATTTGCTAGTTTTGAAATGGCTCACTAGGGCAGTTAGCCTAGTAGTAATCTGTGAACCTATGTGCATAAAATTTAGTAGCAAAGGATTCTGCATAAGCACTGGGGTCATGTAGTTGGAAGAGGATATTGAATTTAGCCAAGTTATCATTCAGTTTCAGTAGAGTAGCACTGGTGTAATCTCTGAGTACCGAGGTATTGGAGGATGCTTCTGGCTTCGGTCTTAAGGTGAATGTAACTGACTTGTGCTCAGTTTGACCAGGAGGCAGCTACATTTGTAAGAAGCAGAGCTGTCCCATATTGGTAAGGACCAAGTCCAGGATTTTATCATCCCTTCTTGGGGTGCAGACTAACTGGAAAGAGGGTTTGTACTGATGAAGTCCAGAAATCTCTGGGCAAACGTGTTAGAGGATGTATACATCTCATGGTTAATTAAGGGGTAGTTAAAGTTTCCTAGGAGAACGGTATTTGGCTTAATGCATAGGGACTCCTTTATAGTTATGCAGGAGTTATGGACTGTGGGGAATATTGAGGGGGTTCTATAGTTAGCCATGATGTGATAAGGGGTCTTGTTAATGCTAAGTTGAATGTGGAGGAATATCAAATTGTTATCTAGTCTAACTAGTCTGGAGGTGATTTTTTTTTTTTTTTTTACAGATATGGAGACACCACCATCTTTAGTACCTTCATCTAGTAGAGTGGGCCTGAGCATGTGGAAGACATTAATACCCTGCACTGATGGGCTGCTCTCAATGGTCTTGAGCCATGTTTTCCAGTGTAAAGACTGCTTAGAAGTTTTTTTGTTAAGGCTCCTAGCATTAAGCAACAATACCTTTATGTTATCCATATTCTGCTTTGTTATGAGGACTGATGCCTAAAAAGCACTATACAGGGAGTCCAGATCATTAGGGGGAAAAAATGAATTTAGTAACTACATCTACTTGTTAGTGGTTACTTTGGTGGTAGTGTGTTACACATTTCTTATTGCTTATGAAAATACATGCCTGAGAATTCAAAAAGAACCCCAGCACTTGCATTAAGGACTGCAGTAAAAGGACCTTTTTTTCAATGATATGGTACTATTGTATTTAGAGACAAATTAACTGCAATGGGAAAAGTCCTCATTATAAACTAATTTGCATGCCTTTGAATCACTGTTGACTACAGCAAGTGCAGATTAGTGCTTTCCTGCAGTAGTTAACAGAGGCGGCTGATGCATTGTGTTAGCACAGGCACCCCCCCCCCCGTCATTCACTCTGACACACACACACACACACACACACACACACACACACACCATACCTTTCAACCTGCAGATATAAAAAATCTGGACAAAGGCCCATGAAAAATAGGAACATCTGAACAAAAATCTGGACACTGCTTTGCATAACATTTGCATACTTAATAGTACAACTCCACCTACCTGAGATGATTGTAGGATACCAACATTCAAAAACAGAAGTTTAAAAAACAGAAATGACAAAATGACATAAAATATGAATAATAATTAGTGAAGCTATACTTGTACTAGCAGTAGTAATTTGCTTTATTAATGCATGGAGTCACCATACTTTGATCATTTACAGCAAATGACTGTTTAGTAAATGGCAACAGTTTTGCAGAACAATAAAAAAAAACTGTTTCACCTGCAAATCCTCATACTATATTCCTAACAGGAATTTCTGCTGTATGGCTGGGCTAGCCTGCTTACCTTTTTAAATTCTCAGTTAATTCTCAGATACAGACATTTTTTATTATTTTACTTACAACAAAGTGGATTTGGATGCTGTCACCGATGATCTTCTCATTCTTGCTGTCATGTTCCTGGTGATGGCTGGTGTGTGGTGAACTACCCATTCCTGCTAGTTTTTTTCTGCAGACTAAGTACAAACTGCAATTCTGCTTTTCCAAATTATACCTTGGACCTTTCTATTCCTTGAATGTGTCTTCTTCTTTCTGGCTGTGACATCTTCTGCGGCTGCAAATGCTGCGTGAACTTAGTGCTTATTTACTTTACTTATCACAGTTGCATCTACAGTTTCAAATTTCAAGTTGACCTCCATTTCTCATCATGTGTGGCATTATGCTGCAATTGTGCAGATGGCATTGCTGCATCATATTATGTTGCTATGCAAGTTGAAAAGCAAAACGAAGGAGGTTGTGGTGTCTGTTTACTTCCTGGGTTCCTAATAAGGTCACCTGCATGCCTGCACTGTGTGATGACATGCGCAAGCATGGAAAAAGTTAAAATAAAAATGAAAAAAATAAATCAGAATTTAAAGGGGCCAATCTGGAATTTGTGGTATACCCTATTTTTAAGCCCCAAAGTGGAATTTGCCAATACATTTGGAGTAATTTGAGAGGTATGACACACATGCATGCACGCACGCAGACATGCGCACACACACTACATACCCCGTACCTGCCCTTGTGTTGTCAGAACATCTCTGATGTCTCCTTTTTCTTGCCTTGGTAAATCTAGGATGATTCCAGTCAGTTATGATTACCAGACATTAGAGCTTTATACTTCATGTCCTTCAGTAAGTGCATGATAGTGCAAAATGTATTATAATAGGGTCTTTTTAAGCTTGCATGAAGAGTACTTAAAATTCATCCTTGATTTGGTGCCTTTGTCCCACCATCAGTTTTGGCTGTGTCTGGTTTTCTTGTGCTATGAGGTTGAGAGGTATGCCTTGTGTTCCCTGTCCCTCTCCTTCATAACTCGCAAACAGGTGCAGGCATTGAATAATGTCCAAAAGGCTCACTATATGTTAAAAAAACTGTTGCTTTAACGTATTAGTTAGTACAGCCAGCACATTAATGGTGATGTTTTGTGTGGCAAGGGTGCAGGGTCAAAACCTTTCACCCCTTTGTACTTTATTATTTTTTTGTGTCTTATTTTCGTACATTACCTCATTGGTATGTAGAAGTGGTGTAGAGGACTAATATCCTCTGTGGCAAGTGGAAGGGTACAAGATTGGAGTCTTTATTTCTGTTAAGTATTGCTACTTATAGTTTTCCTGATGTCGCCCTGCTCCACATTGTTTTTTTTTTTCTTAATTAAGTGCCTTGGGCATGCTATATAGATTATAAATGGTATCTAGCACCCCCTAACCACTTTATGTGTAAGTGCCATTGAGACATGAGATGAATATGTAATCTGTGGTGTCTAGTATTCCCCACTTGACCCACATTATGTGCAAATGCTGTTAATGTATGAGATGAAAGTATGTTCACCTTATGACTAGTGTTTTCCCAAAATTATATCTTCTGAGTGCTCTCTTACAGTTAGTCTTCCTCCTGACCTATTTCTTGCATACATTCTGTTAAGACATGGTAGTGAAGAGTTCGGCTTGGTGTGTAGTATTCCACCAACCCATGTTTTTTATGTTCTTTTTGATGGCTAGTGGCCCTCCCAACCCATGTCTTCAGAGTTATTCCTTTTTGGCTAATAGTCCCCCCACCCAATATTGCAGGTTTTGCTCATTAGTCTAGGGATGTGTCACACACATGTTCACACATTCATTCCATACATAAATACACACACATGCTCACCTAACCTACCCCCTCACTAACCCTGTAATGGGACCTCCCAGGCAAACACAAAGTCACACTTATATCTCCTCAAATGCATTCCCACACACTTTAACACTATATGGCCACTAAATTCCACAGTACTTCTCTTCTGTGATAGATGAACACAGCCTTTTGGCCGTGTTCTTTACCTTGAGCAGCCAGGAGCTGCTGTGCGTCTTTTCACAGCCAAACAATTATATGAGTTGCTCAGCGGTGTAAATGCCTTACTGAAGGCAGTATCAAGGAAGAGTACCTAGCTAATTAGCATATACCTCTCCCCCTAAATGCTTTATTGGCATTTAACACAACCACATAGACAGCCCACCAAGGTGCTGCACATCTTCATTGGGCTGTCTATGAATAAAAAAAAAAGTTACCTCAAGATTGACACCTCAACCACACCTTGCTGTGTTTGTTAAATATTTATATTTAAAGTACCACAGACAAGAAAAACAGTAAAAAAAAAAAACAGTAATCACTGCAATGTACAGCCACTTGAAAAGGTTGTTCTGTAAAGAGTAGATTTGTTTTTGGTACTTATTGTCTAGGTTTGCTTATAGCATGATAGTTATGACACTTTTTTTTGGAAACTCCACCCCAAGGACACAGAGATTACACTTATGCCTGCACTGCTTATGTCATGTTCCAAGGCAGAATCAAAAGTTTGGAAGGTCAGCAGAGAGGAAAGGAAAATATGCATAGCAGTAGTTCACCTTCCATGGAGGCTGGGGTAGCTGCACTATGGGCCATGACAAGAGTCCAGTAATGCAAGCTTGGGAGTCTCCTTTCTGGACTGCATTGTGCATAAGAGTGTATAGATGCATTAGAGGCAGACAGATGTCTTCTTGTCTCACCATTCCTGGCAGTGGCTGTGGTAGACAGGGTACACCCAAACTACATGGATTGGTTTAGTAGAGGGACAGATCTTCACAGGAAAGATATATGGAAGTATGCAAATACCCCTGCAGTGGAGTTGGTGTACATCCCTCTGTAAGTGAGAAAGCACTCATAAGCTCAGAAAAGTGGTATGATTAGAGGTCACACTTGGTCTGAATAGAAACAAAGCAGAGATACAGAACATGAGCCAGTGAAGGGATTGTATCATTAAGGTAAACAGAAATCTAAAAGAGAAAAAGGAACAGTGTGCCCTGTCATATGTGTATTTAACACAACAGGAAGATGTTTAAATAGCTCCTAAGACTTTTGTGATGTTTATTTATCTTTGCCATGTTTTGTATTAACGTAACAACTGTCACTGTTTTAGGAAAAATGCAGTGGAGATGGAACTGGCGAAGTGCAAGATTGACTTGATGTCTCTGAATGGTCAGTTACTGGATGCCATCCAACAGAAGCTGAATCTCTCTCAGCAGCTAGAGGCATGGCAGGTAAGTTTATTAAGTCAAGGGAGAAGTTTCAAGGATGAGGAAGGATATGCTCAGTGAGCCATGGAAAAAGCTACAATAAGAAGGCAGTTGTATCCCAAGGCTAGGGTATAAACTAAAAGGAGGTGGAAAGTACTCCTTCAAGTCAATATGAAGGGTGCAGGGAGGAGGAAGGTACATCCAAGGAACTGTAGAAAAACTGCAGGAAAAGGGCAGGTATGTCCCTTGATCGAGCATAAACATATTTTCTGTATTATAGTAAAGGTGTATCTTACCGCTGACTTCCTTAACTTGTATGATTTAGAGAGATTATGCATTAAGCATTTTTAGGAGTTAATCACTGAGCGCAGCTCACTGAAATGAGTTAATGCTTGGTTTTCTGTTTTTATATAATTATCTCTGTTTCACACCTGCAGGATTGGTTTGATGATGTGTACTGTGGTATAAAGATAGATCTGTTTTTTGTACATAATATTTCTGTCTGGCTGGTTAAGCAAGTTAATCCAAAAAAAAGCTTGGATGACCTCTGAACTACAGATCCTGGGAAGGCATTGCAGTATTATGTCCTTGGAGCATCACCTTAGTAGGTATGAGGTGAGGAAGGAAAGCAACGCAAACTGACATGATACAATAGGAAATAGAGAGTGAGAAAATGCCACAGTGGTCTGTAGAGTTAACATGCTGCTAAAAAGACAACATAAGAGATTAGTTATTTCTTCTTTGTCTTCTGCTGCACAAAAAAACTGTTGAACTGTCCAGCTTAATGTAAATTGATATTTTGCACATTAATCAATGGGAGAAAGTGTGCAACTGTATTCATCTTGTTATGCTACTCTGATACCAATGACATAGGCTGATGTAGCAATATCCCTTAGTATCAAATGTTACAAGACAAAGTACTTTTCTGAGGAGTAAAGTACCAGTGACAGTTTTATGTCTTCACAAAGTCTCTTCATTTGTACACAGACTTCTAGTCAAAATGTTTGAATTGAGGACCAGTGGTCCATGAATCTGAGTTGAGGCAGCTCAGACTAGTTATGCTTTTCTGAGGGGGGGTGTAGGGGTAAAGCCTTCTTTGTATGAAGGTGGTGGGGGGGATCTTTCAACCGACAAAAATGGCCATTAAAATAAGTGCTTGACACTATTCCAGCATTTAGACTTAAGTTAGTGTTTGAAGGCATGGGCTTAGTAGAGACATTTTGTACTCAAATTATGCTTTAACTTTAGAATGATTTAAATGCAGTCTGTTGTAAACTGCAATTTTTTTTCTTGGTATTTATTGGGACCCTTAAGATGCCTTGCCTTCAGGTTCAGTCCCCTGCCTGCCTTTGCAGGCCTTATGTCTTTATGTGTCTAGATATTCTGGATTATATCTCCAAGGCGGAAGTGTCTGGAAGAAAAGCAGCAGAATTGAAACAGATTGAATACTGCTACTAGTACAGTAGTGGTTCCTTTGTCATTATGCAAGATTGGCATCATTGCAAGCTCTGAGGAGGGTTTATGCAGATGCTTTGTATAAAGCTATCCCCTTCAGTGTGTGATGCTGAGAGCTATTTCAGAATGACACACCCCAACAAACGCTGTTCCTGTCAAGCCCTGCAGTCTGCTGCTGGTGTTAGTGGTCACTTAGGTGTAATCAGCTGAAATGTCATACGCATGCTGCTGTCACTAAGGTACACTTTGTGCTCTGGCCCCTTCATCTCAGTAGTATAGTGTAATACAGGCTCATTTCTACATCCACCCAGAATGTTGTTACAAACAGCTCTCACGGTTTTTTTTTTTGTTTTTTTGTTATACATATTTACATCCTAAAGCTGTCAGTTCTTTTCCTGTAAATCTTTGCAAGTTTTCCATTCAGCTTTCAGAGTTGTTTGGCTCTCTTATTACTGTATGCTGAGCTCTGCAGCTGTTATATTGTTATGTGCAGCACTCTGTGACTGTCATATTACTATGTCTGCAACACTGTGGCCATCAAACTACTATGTGAACATCTCTGTGGCTGTCATACTGCTGTTGCAGAGCTGTGTAACTGTCATACTGATGTGTGTATATCACTGTGATGGTCATCTTACTTTATGCATAGCTGTGTAACTGAAACTGTAAAGTACTTGCCCAGGTTCCATATTGAAATGTTGAGACTTGAAGTGCTGAGTCCCGACATGCTGAAATAAAAAAGACAGACAATTTAGGAGAAGAGTGAATATTGAAAATTGCTCTCCACCTTTAAAATTCTTTTTTGGAGTGGCATAGACTCCATATACCCTTGATGTGAGAGGTAACCCCCTACCCCGACCCCTAACTTATATGTACTCCGAAATCATTAGACCTCAGAAAAAAAGGGAATATTCAGAGAAATGGCTATCTCTAAGTATATGTAAGTCTGGATTTTTGGCCATTCAGTTTTCACATTAGCTAGTCCTGACCTTTCAAATGGCTATCACTTTTCATGCTGCATTGTGCAGAGTTGTGGAGCTGTCATATTGTTCTATGAAGAGGTCTGTGACCATCATACTGCTGTGTGCCGTGCAATGTGACTGTCAAACTGTTGTATGCAGAACTCTGTGCGTGTCACAGTGCTGTGTGTAGAGCTCTGTGAAAGTCATAGTGCTGTGTGCAAAGTACTTGGCTGTCATGCTGCTGGGTGTAGAGCTCTTTCATCATCATCAACCCCCCATTTTTTCCCATTTTCAAGATGGGGTCAGGTGTCATGTTGTGTCGGCATTTCTCTTGATTCACTACCACACTCCTGCCTTCTTTGACACTCATGCCTGACTGTCACAGATCTTCTCTCACACAATCCATCCACCTCTTTGCTGGACACCCTCATTTCCTCTCACCTTCTTCCTGTCTGTCCCATATCTTCTTCACCAAATTATCTTCTGCTTTTCTATACATGTGCCCAAACCACCATAATCTGTTTTCTTTGATCTTTTCTACAGTTGGAACTTCTTTGGCTTCTGCTCTTATGTTATAATTTCTTTGCCTCTCCCACAGTGTGCATCCTACCACCCATCACCAGCACTTAATTACCATCACCTCTAGCTTCCTCATCTGCTCTGCCTTACTGCCCAGGTTTCTGTACCATGCAGTAGTACTGGTTGCACCACTGTTTTGTACACCTTACTTTTCATCTTCTTTGGCATTCTTTTGTCATGCACTATACGTAGCACTATTTGCCAGTTGGCTGCAACCTCTTTGACTCTAGCATTGACCTCTTCATTCAGACTTGCCTTCTCCTCAACCACCCCTCCCAGATACTTAAGGCTATTAACCTGTTCCACTATCTTCTCTTCTATCTCAGTTCTCAGCTTCTTCTGATTTGTCTGTCATAATGCTATGTTTAATGCTCTGTGACTGTTGTTATATATGCAGGGCTTTTAGACATCCTGCCCTGTGCAGAGCCCTGTGACCATCACACTGCTGTGTTCAGAGCACCATGACCATTTATAGTGCAATATACAGAGCTCTGTGATTGTCATACTCTGTGTGCAGAACAATATTACTATCATTTTGATGTTTGCAGATCCCTGGCACTGTTAATCCACTGCATATAGAACACTGTGACTGTCATACAGCTGTGTACAAAGCTATGTGACTGTCATATTGCTGTGTGCATGGAACTTTGAGACTCTGCTGTGTGCAGAGCCTTATGATTGCATTATTGCTGTACACAGAGCTCTGTGATTGTCATATCTCTCTATACAGAGCTGTGTGACTGCCGTAGTGTCATATGTAGAGCTCTGTGGCAGTCATTCTGTTGAGCAGAGAGCACTGTGACTGGCATTCTGCAGTTTGCAAAATTCTGTAAATATCACATTGTTGGGTGACCATCACATTGCTGTATATAAAGAAATGTCATTGCCATATGGCTGTATGCAGAACTTGTCTGTCTGTCATCTGCCATACTCCCAAGTGAAGAGCTCTGTGAATGTCATGCTTTTAAAGTGCTGTATGCAGAGCCATGTGTCATACTGCTTGAAGCAAAGTTCTGTGCCTATCATATTGCAGTGTACACAGCTGTGTCACTGCTTTACTGCTATGTACAGAGCACTGAAATTTTCATATTAATATGTCCAGAGCACTTCAGCTGCATTACTTAAGTGGGCAGAGCACTGTGAATGTCACACTGTTGTGTGCACAGATTTGTAACTGTCATAATACTGTATACAGAGCTCTATGGCTGTCATATTGTTGTATGCAGAGAATTGTGGCTGTCAGGCTGGTATGGGCAAAGCTCTGTGATTGTTGTACTGCTGTGCATGGAGCTATTTGCAGCTTTGTGTGCAGATCTCTGTATTTGTCATACTGATGTGTACAGAGCTCAGTGACTGTCATACTGCTGTGCATGGAGCACTATGACTGGTGTACCACTGGGTGTAGAGAACGGTGGCTGTTCTAATTTTAATTTTATTTCTGTTTAGTAACCAAGATAGTCTGACTGGGCCATACAAGACCACTTTTCAGCAGAGTGCCAAGGAGAAAAGCTCCAGAAAATTAAGCATAAAAAAATACAGTGACTATAAGAGTAATAAAGCTAGCACATGGCTGACATAAGAGGAAACAAAATTATCTAGAGCAGAGAGAGTATACTTACAATTTTAAAAAAAGAAAAAAAAAGAATAAAAAATACATTATGATGTCATATTGATGTGTACAGAGCTCTATGACTGTCATACTGATGTATGCAGAGCCCAGCAACTCTCATACTGCTGTGGGCACAGCACTGTGACCATTCCACTCTTATGTGCAGAGCTCTGGGATTGTTATAAAGTTGTTTGCATGGTCATGTGACCATTATCGTGCTGTATGCAGAGCTGTCTGACTATCATTCTGCTACACTCAGAGCTTTGTGACTGCTATATTGATTTGTCCAGAGCCCTACAACTGTCATATTTCTCTGTACACAACTCTTTGACTGTTGGACTGTATCCTGTAACTTTCATATTGTGGCTACAGAGCTCCGTGATTGACATATTGCTGTGTGAAGAGCTCTGTGTCAGTCACAATGTAGTTTTCCAAGCTCTGAGATAGACTTAGCACTGTGTGTAGAGAACTGTGATTGTCATAGTGTTACTTGCAGAGCTCTGTGACTGTCAGACTACTGTGTAAGGGGCTCTGTGACTCATATTGTTGTTAACAGAGCTTTGCGACTTATACTGCTGTGTGCATATTATATTGCTTTGTGCAGAGCATTGTGACTATTGTCCTACTATGTGCAAAATATGTGATTGTTATGCTGATGTGTACAGAGCTTTGTTCTTGTTATACTACTATGTGCAGAGCTTTTTGTCTGTTACTGATGTGCACAGAGCACTGTGGATGTCATACTTCTGTATGTAGAACTCTGTAACTGTAATACTGTTGTGTGCAGTGCTGTCACTATCATATTGTTCTGTGGACAGCTGTCTGACTGTCGTACAGCTGTATGCTGAACTGTGCAATTGTCATTTCATACTTTGGTATGCAGACCTTTGTGGCTGTTATAGTGTATGCATAATCTGGTAGCTGTCATATTGTTGTTTGCAAAGCTCTGAGTATCATCCTGCTGTGTGCAGAGCTCTGTGACTGTTATGCTGTGTCCAGAGCACTGTGACCTTAATACTGATGTGTATAGAGCTCTATGATGATCATACAGCTGTGTGCAGAGCTCTGTGGTTGTCAGTGTGTCCTGTACAGAGCTATGTACCTGTCATACTGCTGTGTATAGACGGACTGCTATACTGCAGTGTACTGAGTCTGTGACTGTCATATTGTGTGTAATGCCTTGTGGCTGTTATACTACTGTGTGCTAAGCACTGCACCTGTGAGACTGTTGACTGCAGAACTTTGTGTCTGTCATCCTCTTGTGTGCAGCGCTGTGACCATTATGTCATTGTGTGAATAGCTCTGTGACTGTTATACAGCTGTGTTCAGAGCTGTATGCCTGTCATTTCCTGCTGCAGTATGCAGAGCTATGTGACTGTGATAGTGTTGTATGCGGAGCCAAATGGCCATCATACAACTGGGCACAGAGCTCTGTGACTGCCATACTACTGTGTGCATAGTTCTGTATTGTCACACTGCTGTGTGCAAAGTTCTGTGACTATCACAGTGTTGTATGCTTTGGTATGTGATGGTCATGCTGCTGGGTGCAGAACACTGTGATTGTCATACCACTTTCTGCACAGCTCTGTGAATGTCATGCTGCTGGATGTGAAGCAGCTTTCATACCATTGTATGCAGAGCTCTGTGACTGTGATACTGCTGGGCACAAAGCTCTGAATGTTTTACAGCTGGGTGCAGAGCTGTGTGACCATCATACTGTTCTGTGCAAGACTCTGTGGCTGTCACACTGTTGTGTGCAGAACACTGTGGTTGTCATGCAGCTATGTGCAGACCTCTATGACTGTCAGTGTTGTATGCAGTGCTCTCTGACTGTCATGCTGCAGTGTGTAAAGATCTAAGTGTCATGCTTGTATAGACAGAGTTCTGTAATTGCCCTATTGTTCTGTGCAGAGCACTAAAGCTGTCATATTGTTGTTTGTAGAGCTCTTTGAGTGCCATGCTACTGTCTGCAGAGCTCTTTGTTATATTATTAAGTGTGGAATGGTGTGACTCTCATGCTGTTGTGTGCAGCGTTATGAGTGTTCTAATGTTGTGTGTAGATCACTGTATCTGTCATACTGATATGTGCAGAGCTCTGTGGCTGTTATAGTGCCGCGTATGGTGCTGTAGGACTTTCATACTGCTGTTTTCAGAACACCATGTCCATTATACTGCTATGTGCAGAGCTCTTAACTGTCCAGAGCTATGTTACTGTCATATTGCTATTTGTAGCATTCTGTGAGTATCATACTGTTATATGCAGAGCTCAGTGACTGTCCTACTGCTGTAAGCAGTATTCTGTGATCACTATACGTCTATGTGCAGAGCTCTTGGACTATATTTGTTGTGTGCAAGACACTGTGATCATTATATTGCTGGGTGTAGAACACTTTGTCATACTGCTATGTGCAGAGTATCATAATGGTCATTCTGCCATGTATGGAGCTCTTTGTCAATTATCCTGCTGCATGTAGAACAGTGCGACTGTCTTAATGCTCTGTTTTTAGAGTGCAGTGACTATTAAAGTGCTTTGTGCAGAGCTCTTTGATTGTCATAAGACTGTGTCCAGAGTATGATGGCTGTACTATTGTGTGATGAACTCAGTTGTTGTCATACTGCTATGTCATGAGTTCTTTAACTGTCTTAGTTTTGTGTGCAGTGATCTGTGACTGTTGTGCTGCTTTGTACAGATCGCTGTGACTGTCATACTGCTGGGTTCAGAACGCTGTGATTGTCATACTGCTTTGTTCATACTGCTGGGTTCAGAACACTGTGATTGTCATACTGCTTTGTGCAGACCGCTGTGACCATCATGCTGCTGGGTGCAGAGCAACCATCATACTGTTGTGTGCAGAGCTTTGTGCCTGTGATTCTGCTGGTCTCAAAGCTGTGAATGTTTTACAGATGGGTGCAGAGCTGTGTGGCCAACACACTGCTGTGTGTAAGACTCTGTGGCTGTCATATTGTTGTGTGCTGAACACTGTGGTTGTAATACAGCTGTGTGCAGAGCTCTCTGATCATCATAGCATTGCATGCAGACCTCTGTGACTGTCATCCTAAAGTGTGTAGAGATTTGAGAGTCATGCCTCCGTGTGCAGATCTCTTTGACTGTCATACCACTGTGTCCGGAGAATGATGGCCATACTATTGTGAGATGAACTCTGTACTTATTATATTGCTATGTGCAGAGTTCTGTAACTCTCATAGGTTTGTATGCAGTAATCATATGACTTTCATGCAGCTTTGTACAGATCTCTATAACTGTCATACTGCTGGGTGCAGAATACTGTGATTGTAATACTGCTGTGTGAAGAGCTCTGTGATTGGCAGCCTGATGTATACAGAGCTCTGTGAATGTCATACTATTGTGTTCAGTTTTCTGTGACTGTTTATACTGCCATATATAGAATCCTGTGATGGTCATATTGTAATGTGCAATGCTGTGTGACTGTCATACTGCTGGGTACAGAGCTCTGAGTTTTGTACAGCTTGGTACAGACCCAAGGCCATCAATCTATTGTGTACTATGCACTGTCGTTGTCATGCTGGTATGTCCTGAACTCTGTGGCTGTCATTGTTACTGTTGAGCTAGTGACTGTCATGCTGCCAGGTAGTGACTGTCATACTGTTGTGTGCAGACCCGTGTGACTATGATACAGCTAGGTGCAAAGCTCTGAGTGTATACAGCTGGATGCAGAGCTGTGTGGCCGTCATGCTGCTGTCTGCAAAAGTCTGGTACTGTCAGACTGTTGTGTGCAAAACACTGTGACTGTCACAGTGCTGCATGCAGAACTCTTATGATTGTCCTATTGTTCTGAGCAGAGCATCAAGACTGTAATACTGTTGATTGCAAAGCTGTTTGACTGTCATGTTACTGTGTGCGGAGCTCTTTGTCATAGTATTGAGTGTGTAGTAGTGTGACTCTCATGATGTTGTATGCAGTGTTCTGTGAATGTTCTAATGCTGTATTTAGAGCATTGTGTCTGTCATACTGCTGTGCATGGTGCTCTGTGACTTTCATACTGCTGTTTTCTGAGCACTATGTCTATTGTATTGCTGTGTGCAGAGCTCTTTGATTGTCATTCTACTGTGTCCAAAGCTATGTTGCTGTCAGCTCTCTGTGACTGTCATGCTGCTGTGTGCAGTATTATGTAGCCACTATATTGCTGTGTGTAGAGTTCCTTGACTATACTGCTGTGTGCAAAGCACTATGATCATTATATTGCTGGGTGTAGAACACTTTGTCATATTGCTGCTTGCAGAGTTGTGACCATCATATTTCTGTGTTTCAGTACTCTTTGTCTTGTTGCTATGAACAGTGCTTTATGACTGCTGTGGTGCTGTGTGCAGGGCACTTGGATTGTCATAATGCTGTATGCAGTGCTATGTGACTGTCATATTACTGTAGTACATTCATAAAGCAGAGAGAGACTTACTTTAATTGATACATTTCTTCAGGTGTTCTTCATTAGATCATTGTTGCAGCAGCAATAACTATACTAGACATAGCCTGACAAGCATATCTGACATCCAGCCAGTCTACAAAGCTTTGGGTTCCTTTCTCAGACACTGCATATCTGCTCATAACATGAGGTTATGTGCTGGTATAAGAGGCGTGTACATGCACACCAAAAATCAGAACTTGCTTGCCATATGTATGCTTATGCAGACTTCTCATTAGCTTAGTAGTATGAATATCAGTGGTCTGCTTCAACTACAGTTTTTGGCACATAACTATCCTCATTTTGTCTTATTCCTTTTCCTGTGAAAACATATATAAAAATTTATTTTATTTTATTTGTCCAAAAGGATAAATACTCTTCTTGTGGTAGACAGATTCCTTACAAGGATGACCACACTTGTTTTTTGTCTTGGTGAACAGCATAAAGCGTCTTGTCAGATTTGTCTTTACTTTGCTCCCAAGCATGTTAAATTCACTAAACATTTTGCTTGAAGACAACAGCCTCAGTGATTTGTGTGAGTGACCATGATGATGGACTCCCCTTCAGTGGACCTCCATCATCAGTAGAAAAAAAGAAGAAAAAGTTTCAAAAGAGGTTTAAGAAGAATCTTGGACTTACCACTCTTTCCTGTGGTCTTGGACTGATGACTCTGCTGAGGCACCTTAATAAATCCCCCACCTCAAACCATTGCTGTGTCTTTCCTGGTTTTGGCATGACCCTTCAGGGGACCACTTAGGCCCAGGAACCTAGCATGTCCTTTCAAAGCATATCATACTGAAGTTGATGAAAAAAAGAGAACTATGTTTTTTCCTCTCTGAGGATGAGGAGGCAGTCACCAAGTGCTAGTTAGGGAGGATGTTGCTAGTTCACTTATGGAGGTCGTACCTATGGACTCCTTTCCAAAATATCTAAGACTTAAGATCCCTAAAAAAGAGACAAAAGAATAAATATTTATTCCCTCCTTTCACCCTTTCTGTGCATAAGGCTTCCCACAAAGATGGGTATAATTTAGATCAATGCTTGTTCACAGCATTCCAGGCTCTCCAGACTTCTCTTCCAGCTTCCACCCCTGTTAAAAGAAAGGGAATCCTGTCTTCCTCAGAAGAAGCTTATCTGAATCTGATGTTGGGGGTCTGGACTACACCTCCCAGTTATCCTCCCATTCTCCTTGTAAGTCACAATCTGAAAACACCCTCTCTTCATAGTCTCCTGATGAAGAAATACCTTTTGTGGAGACAGTCTCAAAAATAAAAGAATATTTTAAGTAGGAAGATAAGGAGGTATCAGAATCTTAAAAAAATATATGTACTGTGATTTATTAGTTATGGATTCCCCAATACCAGTTTCCATACCTCCTGTTTTAGGAGCTTTAGAGAATGCCTTTTCTTTAGCTTTTGTCTCCCCAGGTTTCTACCCCCTACTCCCAACAAACCTGACAGGTTACAGGTTGTCTGATATATCTATGTTCCTCCATAACAATCCTGTAGCAGACACTACTATTATTTCTTTGGATGGAGACCGAAATTCCAAGGTGTTTTCTGCTACTAATCATGTCCCAAATGACATATGTGCTGTTGACAGATTGGGGAAAAGGTCTACACATCTTCTCACAATGACATCTAGAGCAGTCAGCTGCCAAACACACACACACACACACACACACACACACACACACACACACACACACACACACACACACACACACACACACACACATCTAAATATCTGTTATTCATTTTTGGTGATGTGCAACAAAGCTTATCTAGCCTACCTAACTCAGACACAACTCCAGTATACTTGACATGTTAAAGTCTGCTTCGCAGGTCACTAAGCATTCTATAAAGTGTGTTTATGATGCAGTGGATCCTGTCTCTTTGGTTGCTGTTACAGGTACAGGAATGTGATGAAATGCCTAGGTAAGATTACAAAATTTCTCTTATAATCTTTAAATGCTCCACCTGACAGAGAGCTTTTTGTAAATTCTTCAACTTTTCTGGTTCTCAAAATGCCCTCCTTGCTGGCATCGAGGCAGTGTACTTATTAGCCAGTAATTGAATATTACTCAAGCTGACAGTATCACTGGCTCTTATTTCTCACTTTCTTTTTTCTCATTGGATGAGCTAAAATTAAGCTGTTGATCACTGTGCATCCATCTTAGAAGTAATACCTTTTTGGAAAGTCTTCAGCTGAAGTACCCAAGAAGCTGGAAGAAAGGAAGATTAATTGGAGACTCAGTCTCCTGTTTCAAAATACCAAAGGAATTACCTTCTTTGAAAGCCTTTTAAATCCTCCCAGTAAAAATCTGCTAAACAGAAATACAAGAAAAAAATGACAAGATATATTAAAAAGGAAAAAGTAGGATCTCAAGGGACCATCCTTTAAAAAAAATCAGTGACTTCCTGTGCACTTCCTTCCCAAATTCCAGGCAATCTCTACTGCTGCCTTCATCTCTGTAAGCAAATAACTTCAGATGCTTGAGTTCTAAAAGTAATTCACAATGATTACATACTACAGTGGCATCCAGTCTCGAGCTGGAACCTATCTTCCTCCAGAGAACCAAAAAACATCTGTTCTTTCACATTTTTGGGGGGTGGGATTTGTTGCCTTAGAGTGATAGAGCTAGTCCCTCCATCTCAGCAAGACAGGCTTTTACTTCTTTGTTCCCAGAAGGGAAGATACATGGAGGCCTATTTTAGACCTTTAAAAACTAAACACCTTTCTCTTAGTACCAAAATTCAAGATGTTCACTTTACAAACCCTTTTTTCTCTACTGTTTCCCAAGGCTTCCCCGGTCAGTTTTACCTCAAAGATACCTAACTGTGCATTCTAATGCACAGAAAATCACAGGCTTTACATTGGGATTGCACTTTCAGGTTACATCTGTGCCTTGCCCCAGTCATAGCCTTCTGCAGACTACAAGGCATTCAGATTTCCCCTGTTTGGATGATTCTTCATTTTAACCCGCTCTGAACAAAACACCCTAGCAGCTCTTCATTTCACAACTTATCTTTTTAGAAGCCTGGGTTTCAAACTAAACATGAAAAAGTCATGTTTAGATCCCACTCACAGATTAATCTCCCTAGGATGTCTCCTATATACCTCTCTGTCAACAGTCTTCCTTCCTCCAGACAAAGTATCCTGTTATCTTAATTTCATAAATGTGGCCCATCAGAGCATGTCCGCAGCAAGAGATTTCCTTAAAATTCTGGGTTATGTGGCTTCTTACATTCTAATGGTTTAATTTGCCAAACTTCATATGAGAAAAATCCAGTGGTACCTCAAATCAGTTTGTATTCAGCATCTTCATCTTTTATCTTTCCAAATTCCTGTTCTCAATTTCTTCAGAAGTTAATTCTTATAGTGCTCCAGTTAGATCTTAATAAAGCAGGTCTCTCTTTTTCTCCTCCTCTTCTTGGTCAGTCAGTCACAATAGGTACTTCAGAGTTTGTATGGGTTGGTGGGGGGGGGGGCAGTCTCTGAAGGTACCAAGCATGTAAGAGCCTCATTTCAGGGGTAACCACATAAATCTCAAAGAGGTAGTAGCTCTAATAAAAGGCCTGAAAGCACAAAATCATTGGTCGACTTGTAGACCAGTATTAGTGATGAAAACCAACACTATAGTGTTGTGATATATAAACAAGTAAGAGGGGACAAGGTCCTAACTCCTTTGCAGTCTAGCCATGATAGCCTGGGAGCTGACAATACAGGGTAATCTCACTCTTCAGGCCACCTACATCCCATTAGAGCAGAATACTATAGCAGACACTTTGAGCAGATCTGGGTTAGACCCTCATGAGAGGATTCTACACCTAGTCTTCCAGTAGATTGAACACCTGCTGGAAATGCCCCAAGTAGAACTATTTGTCTGCTATATCAACAGACAGCTAAACCAGTTTCATTCCAGGGCAGTTTGCAAAAAGGCCTGAAAAATCAGATTATTCATCTTCTCATGGATGGGAATGTTCTACTGTACCCACCACCCTTTCGTCTGGTATCCAAAGCTCTTCTAAAGATCAAGACAAAACTTGTCAAAGATGCTTCTGGTGATTCCCTTTTGGTCCAGACAACATTAATTCTCCCTTCCAGTGCACCTGAGCAGGGGCAATTACCATAAACATCCTCAGAAACTGGATTTGCTCGCATATGACAAAGGGATTCATAATCCATTCTAACATTTAAAATCTCCACATGACTCTCTGGATGATAGTTTTTTGATCCCATTTAGACACCTTTTATCTGAGGATGTGAAGCAAATGTTAAAGGAGGCAAGAAAGGCTGCTGCTCTGAAAGCCAAATGGAAATGATTATCTAGTTTGTGCTATAAAAATGACAAGATCCATCCCAAGTGGGGGCTGATCTCGTTCTTTAGTACCTGTGTGCATTGCTCAACTTAGGCCTTGTGTACACTTCTGACAGGGTGCAACTTTTGTCTATTTCTGATTTTCTGCCTTTTGATTCCTCCTTTCTTATTTCAAGTTAAACAGTTCTTGAAAGAGATATTTTACATTAGACCTCCTAGAAAACAAGTGTCACCTGTCTTTGATTTTAATTTTGTGTTGAAGAAGTCAAGTCTCTACCGATATACCTGCAGCCAGTTCTTTTGTAAAATGGCTATGACTTCTGCTAGACAGATATGTAAATTACAGACCCTGGTGTCTACAAAACCGTTTCTTGATTTTTTTTCATAAACTCAGGTTCAAGTCACAAAACCAAACCATCTTTTAAGCTTTTAAATGTATTTTAAACGAGGCCATTTATCTCTCTGTGTTCTTTCTTGGATCCAAAAACAGGGGAGAAAGAATTCTTCATACCTTAGAAGTCCACAGACAGTTATGGTTTTACTTGTACAGGATTAAGGATTTTATGAAGCCAAGGCTCACTGTACTAGAGTTGTGGCCACTTCGGAGACTTTTTTTAGAAAGCAGTGGATACTAGATCTATTCTAGAGGCAGATACTTGGTCATTTGTGCACACTTTCACCAAGTGCTAAAGTTAGACATGGTTTCCAGAGACAGAGCAGAGTTAGCTAAAGCTATTTTACAGGGATTTCTAGACTCTGGCCCTTCCCCATGCATCCTTTCCTCCTGAGATTTGGCAGTTCTCCCATGTAGTTATGGCTACTCCAACAGTGGTCTAATGAAGAACATAGTACAGCTGTAAAATTTAACTTACTATAACATTAGATGTTCAGCTGGATCATCTTTGCTATATTAGCACCTATCCACCTCCTCCAATTTTTCCTGCAGTTTCCTTGGCTGGGGTGGGGTACCCTGATTTACTGTTGCTCTTCTGATATGACATGCTATTCACTGCTTGAATTCATTTAATTTCTTTAGAGCTTCAGGCTTCAGCCTTCCTTTTGGGCAAGAAAGTTCTGATTTCTGTCATGCCTGTATGTTCCTATTATACCAGCACATAATGTCATGCTAAAAGCAGGACTGTCATGTTTGAGGAAGGAACCCAATGCTTTGTAAACTGGCCAAACATCCGATATCCTTGGCAGGATATGTCCCATATAATCATGACTACTGCGTTAGTGATCAATGCAAACATCTACTGTTATGGTAAGTTAACGTATGCAACTGTACTATATCATGGCTGCATTCAGACCAGAAAAGAAAAGAAAGCTGAATTAAGCAGGTTTTCATTGGTAACATAGTTACCCAGCTCCAGCCACATTACTTCATATTTCTTGTTTTCCACTTTATCTGTTGGTATATTTGTCATGTTTAAATACTCGTCAGTACACGAAGTCTGTTTATTAGCAAGAGCAAAATGCAGTCACTGCTGTTACCAGCCCCAACCCTTGAATGCACATGAAATGGTTGTAGTGTAATCCTGACTCTAATTTAGTTTTTTATTTCTCTGTGTTGGGGTTTGCTGAAGGTAGTTCGGTAGAATACATTGAATGGTAACAGGGTTGTCTGCTCCATTTCCTGCACAGAGGAAAGAGGGAGTTATTTCTGGGTTAATTCTGCCTGAATCATACTGTTTTTACTAAGTTTTAGTATCTCTGAACTACTGAAAATTGACTGAAATTTTGATAGTGATATAATTATGTAGCCAGTGATATAGTGAGAAGGCACAGAACTATGACTAAGCTAATGTAATAAGTTATGTAATTTCTGAGGGCAGTATGACAGAGAACACTGACTTGCCTGCAAATTTGCATAAAAGTGCTATTTGTTTCCTTTTTCAACACCCCTGATTTATTTTTTTCTGTTTCCTTGTTTTCTGGATTGCAGTTTGCTTCATCGGGGCTTTTTACTATCTGGCTCCTATGGTTCCTGATCTAATGCCCCTCTCAGCCACAATAACAACAGCTTTTCTTGCACCACCACTCCTGCCTCTGAGGTGAGCTGTCACCATCCCATATCACCTGCATCACATTCAGCTGTCATTACCATCATCCTCGTCATCCTATATTTTGGCGTTAACCTGTGTGCTGTTTGGTACCATCTATTACAGTTATTACCTCACACATGAGAGCAGCATATAGCACTGTCTCAGATCCATAATACCTTGAATTAAACTTTTGGAAAAGAAGCAGAAAATGCACTTCTGTGCCCAGAATAATACACTTGGCTCCAAGGTCACACACTGATACAGTCTGCAGTATGCTGCTTAATGTGTCATTGTCTTAATGATACATTTGACATGTACACTGTGTGTTATCACATCAAACAGCATAAAAGCCCGTGCTTTGTCTCAAACACATACTGTGTGCATTGTCATGCCAAACAATAAATGGGACTACTCTTTTATTTCAGACATTTCACAGTGTCATGTCAAACATTACTAGGCCCAGTGATTTCTGTGGGGCACTTGCTGTATGCAGTGTCGTGTTAATTACCACATAGACTAGTGAGTTTATTTCAGACACTTGTGTGCAGGGCCATGCCAAATATCGCACTGGTCAGTGTTTCCTTAGACATATGCAGTATGTCATTCCATGTCAGATGACATGAACCAGAAGCATCTCAGAGTGCTGTGTGTACTGTATTAGACATTACATGGCCAATTGTTATCTTAGACATGTGCTGTGTGTGTAATATGTCATGCATTACGTGAATAAGTATATCTCAGATATTTGTTTTGTGTAATGCCATGTATGACATTACAAGGAACAGATAATCTCTGACATGTATTTTCTGTAATGCAGGGTCACAAACTAAACAAGCTAGTGTTATCTCATCAGTGCTCTTATTTATATAATGTGTCATGTACCACATAAGCTGTTACTCCACATACATGTTCATTGTGCAATAACATTAAAAGCAAATGGCCTTATGTTACCCCGGCACATACCACTTTTAGTGTTAAAATGACATCACTTGGCCTGCTGTCACTGCAGACTTATAGTGCATAATGCTGTGTCAAACAGTATATAACTTCAAATACATATCTAGTATGTAAAATGAAATGCTATGTTAAGCAGAAGTAACCCATCATTACCTCATATAAATGTTCATTGTGTACTGTTGACTCAGCATCACATCTCAGTTACCCCAGCAGTATTTGTAGTGCATGATGATGTTGAGAAGTCAAGTATTAGCTAAGTATGTTCTGTGTAATAGTAAAAAACACGAACCAAGAAGGAAAAATGTGCAGAAACACGGAGAGACCAACAGCTAAAACAGCAATGTTTTATTTTGTAATTGTAAGCGCTTTCACGCCCTTCGGTGCTTCCTCAGACAATATACAACTTGAAAAAAGCAACTTAAATAGATCCTATACAAATTCAAACAGACCAGTAAAAATCACCTGTCATTAATGATTCATACAGATTTAAAGAGATACTAGATAAAACAAGTATAAAATATAGAGTATCACTAAAACATATATATAGTAAACTCATTTCTTAGGCAGCTTACGCCCTTTTAATGCTGGTTTAATAGAAACAGTATCATTAAGACCAGAGCCCAAATGCGCTCCCAGTCTAAATATCCATTTCATTTCCATTGTATCAGTATAAGCATAAATATCCCCCTGCCTAATGTTACTGTGGATAACTTGTACTACTTGAAACAAAAATGAATGTGCAGCTCCTTCAGTTGCCGTATGCTTAGCTAAAGCACTATGCAATAATTCTTTCCTTGTACAGTAAACATGATCCCTTATACGTTCACGAAGTCTTCTATTTGTTTTTCCTACATAAAATTTGGCACATATAGAACATTGGGCCAGATAAATCACATTCTTGGTGTTACAATCAGCCCGCACCTTAAACTGCCAAATACGTTTTGTGTCCGGGTGTGTAAAAAATTCCTCCTGAGTAATAAACTGACAAAAATTGCAATTATTGCATCTTCTCATGCCATTTGGAAAAGGCTGTTGACTAGTTCTTTTATTCGGATAACATAATAGTTGCTTTAGTGTATTCTTATTCCTGTAAACCACTCTCGGACGTAGACCAACTATTTCTATAATATCCTGATCCGTGTGCAAAATATGCCAATTCTTAAATAATACATGCCTAATGAATTTAATATCAGAACTGTATGGCAAGATCAAAGGTACCCCTTGTGTGTTCCTGCTACTATTCCTATTAGGCATTTTCATATTGGAAGTATATATATTTTTTTGTATGGGGAGGCTGTGAGGTCTCATTTTTGAATTTTATAAGACATCTGAATAATAGTAATAGTTTTTTTGTGTTTTACACACAAGATATCAAAAACCAACATAGAATTTTTAGATGTCATGGTTTCGGTAAATAGTTAAGGTTTTTTGACTACAGAACTGTATCATAAGGAATGTTACTGTCCTTCTGTTTTACATAGAACTAGTATGCATCCTCAACATGTTTTTTCTAGTATAGTGCATGGACAGACGTTGAGAGTAGCTAGGCTAACAGTTAATAATGATACCCTGAAAGAGAATCTAGAGATACTTAAGTCAGCGTTTGTGGGCAGGGGTTATGAGCAGAATGCTGTATCCCAAGCTATAAGTACTACTATGAGAAAAAGGGGCGGCAAAGCCAGTCCCTATTTTTCCAATATGGAAATGCCTAATAGGAATAGTAGCAGGAACACACAAGGGGGG